>NW_027142673.1:0-234258 GCF_026170545.1 Melanerpes formicivorus | reverse complement strand
GGGCTGGGGCTGGGGCTGGGCCAGTGCTTGGGCTGGGGCAGGGGCTGGGCTGGGGCCGAGTGTGGGGCTGGGGCTGGGTCTGAGGGCAGGGCTGGGCCAGGGCTGGGGCAGGGCTGGGGCAGGGGCCGGGGCTGGGGCAGGGCTGGGGCTAGAGCTGGGGCAGGGCTGGGGTCCGAGCTGGGGCTGCGTTCGGTGCAGAGCTGGAGCTGGGGCTGGGGCAGGGCGGGGGCTGGGGCAGGGCTGGACCTGGGCTGGGGATGAGGCTGGAGTGGGGCTGGTGCTGGGTCCAGGGTAGGGGCTGGGGTGGGGATGGGCTGGGCTGGGGATGGGCCTAGGCTGGGGCAGGGCTGGGGCTGGGCTGGGACTGGGCTGCGACCACGACTGGGCTGGGGCAGGGACTGGGGCAGGGCTGGGGCTGTGGCTGGAGCTGGGGCCGGGCTAGGGCTGGGCTGGGGGCAAGGATGGGGCTGGGGCTGGGGCTGGGCCAGGGCTTGGGCTGGGCTGGGACCGGTGCTGGGCTGGCGTAGGGCTGGCACAGGGCTGGGGCTGTGGCTGGGTCTGGGGCGGGGGACTGGGGCAGGGCTGGAAGTGGGGCTGGGCTGGGGCCAAGGTTGGGGCTGGGGGCTGGGCTGGTGGCGAGGGTGGGGGCTGGGGCTGGGGCTGGGGCTGGGGCTGCGGACAGGGCTGCGGCTAGGGCTGTGGCTGGGGCTAGGGACAGGGCTGGGGCCAGGCTGGGTCTGGGGCTGGGCTGAGGGCAGGGTTGGGCTGAGGGCAGGGCTGGGGCTGGGGTTGGGCTGGGTCTGGGGCTGGGGCTGGGCTAGGGCTGGGGCTGGGTCCAGGGCTGGGGCAGGGCTGTGGCTGGGGCTGGGGGATGGGCTGGGGCTAGGTCCAGGTCTGTGGCTGGGCTATGGCTGGAGCTGGGCTGGTGCTGAGGGTGGGGCTGGGGCTGGGCTGGGGCTGGGGCAGGGCTGGGGCTGGGGCTGGAACCAAGTCTTGGGCAGGGCTGGGGGCTGGGGCTGGGGGGGCTGGGCAGGGCTGGGGCTGGGGCATGGACCGGGACTGGGCAGGGGTAGGGCCGGGTCTGGGGGCTGGGCTGGGGCTGGGGTTGGGCTGGGGCAGGGCTGGGCCAGGTGTTGGGCTGGGGCTGGGGCTGGGTCCAGGGCTGGGGCTGGGCTGTGGCTGGGTGTGGCCGGTTGACGTTGCCCCCTTAAGACGGTGTACGGAAGTTGTTAAACGGAAGGAATAATCTAAACTAATTTCATTGGAAGAGTGGGAGGAAGCACCTTCTGAACTGGGACAGCAGGAGGGTATACTGGCTTTTTCCAGCACTTTATTTTCAGTCTTGCTTCCGCCTCTTCTTCTTGCAGCAGCTCTGTTTTGTGCTGGGCTTTCTGCCAAGGCCTCGGCCTTGAAAACCAGATAAAGGCCTGTATTAACTCCCTTCCAATTAACACGAACTGCTTCTAAACCTTTTTTCCTCTCTTTTGTTTCTCTTTCTATCCCATTCTGGGGAAAGGGGGGGAAGAGAGGGGAGAGCGGAGGTGGGGAACCCCTCTCTGTCCGAGGGGGGGTCACTCTCATTTCTGTGTTACTCTGTTGTATATCTTTGTATATATTGTAGATATTGTATATTTGTAAATATTCCCCTGCATACCCTACACTGCTTTTTAAACATAGCTCCACTGCTTTGCTAATGCAGCTTGTGAGTTTTTTTTTCATTTCCCTTCAATTTTTCTTTCCCTTTACAAAAGGGAAGGGAGGAGGCTTCTTGGCCTTACCCTTCCACCCACCACACTGGGGCTGGGCTGGGGCTGGGCTGGGGCTGTGGCTGGGGCTGGGCTGGGGCTGGGTCCAGGGCAGGGGCTGGGCTGGGGCTGGGGCTGGGCCGGGGCAGCCCTGGGGCAGGGGCTGGGCTGGGGCCGAGAGTGGGGCTGGGGCAGGGGCTGGGGCTGAGGGCAGGGCTGGGCTAGGGCTGGGGCTGGGGCAGGGTACGGGGCTTGGGCTGGGGGCCGAGGGCGGGGACTGGGCTAGGGCTGGGACTGGGGCAGGGGCCTGGGCTGGGATGGGGGCCGAGGGAGGGGCTGGGGCAGGGCGGGGGCTGGGGCTGGAACCAAGTCTTGGGCAGGGCTGGGGCTGGGGCTGGGGGCTGGGCAGGGCTGGGGGCTGGGCATGGACCGGGACTGGGCAGGGGTAGGGCTGGGGCAGGGGCTGGGCTGGGGACGAGGGTGGGGCAGGGCTGGGGCTGGGCATGGACCGAGACTGGGCAGCAGTAGGGCATGGGCTGGGGGGCAGGTCTGGGGCAGGGGTTGGGTTGGGGCTGGGGCTGGGGCTGGGGCTGGGGCTGGGGCCGGGGCTGCGACTGGGGCTGGGTCCAGGGGCTGGGGCTGGGGCTGTGGTTGGGGCTGGGCTGGGGCAGGGCTGGGGTTGGGGTGGGGCTGGGCTGGGGCTGGGGCTGGGTCCAGGGCAGGGGCTGGGCTGGGGCTGGGGCTGGGCCGGGGCAAGGCTGGGCAGGGGCTGGGGGCTGGGGCTGAGGGCAGGGCTGGGCTAGGGCTGGGGCTGGGGCTGGGCTGGGGCAGTGCTGGGGGAGGGCTGTGGCTGGGCTGGGACCAGGACTGGGCTGGGGCAGGGACTGGGGCAAGGCTTGGGCTGGGGCTGGGGCTGGGGCTGGGATGGGGCAGGGCTGGGGCTGGGGGCTGGGCTGGGGGCAGGGATGGGGATGGGGATGGGGATGGGGCTGGGGCTGGGGTTTGGGCTGGGGGCAGGGCTGGGGGCTGGGCAGGGGATGAGGCTGGGGGTGGGGCTGCGGCTGGGTCCAGGGCAGGGCTAAGGCTGGGGCTGGGGCTGGGCTGGGGCCAAGGGCGGGGCTTTGGCAGGGCTGGGGCTGGGGCTGGAACCAAGTCTTGGGCAGGGCTGGGGCTGGGGCTGGGGCTGGGCAGGGCTGGGGGCTGGGCATGGACCAGGACTGGGCAGGGGTAGGGCTGGGGCAGGGGCTGGGCTGGGGACGAGGGTGGGGCAGGGCTGGGGTTGGGCATGGACCGGGACTGGGCAGGGGTAGGGCCAGGGCTGGGGGCTGGGCTGGGGCTAGGGTTGGGCTGGGGCTGGGGCTGGGGCTGCGACTGGGGCTGGGTCCAGGGCTGGGGCTGGGCTGTGGCTGTGGCTGGGCTGGGGCTGTGGCTGGGGCTGGGCTGGGGCTGGGTGCAGGGCAGGGGCTGGGCTGGGCTGGGTCCAGGGCAGGGGCTGGGCTGGGGCTGGGTCAAGGGCAGGGGCTGGGCTGGGGCTGGGGCTGGGCCGGGGCAGGGCTGGGGCAGGGGCTGGGCTGGGGCCAAGGGGTGGGGCTGGGGCTGGGACTGGGGCTGAGGGCAGGGCTGGGCTAGAGCTGGGGCTGGGGCAGGGGCCGCGGCTGGGGACAGGGGCTGGGGCCAGAGCTGGGGCAGGGCTGGGGCCGGACTGGGGCTGGGGGGTGGGGCTGGGGCTGGGGCAGGGCTCGGGCTGGGCTGGGGATGAGGCTGGGGTGGGGCTGGGTCCAGGGCTGGTGCTGGGCTGGGGCTGGGACTGGGGCAGGGCTGGCACAGGGCTGGGACCGGGGCTGGGCTGGGGTAGGGCTGGCACAGGGCTAGGCCTGGGGCTGGGCTGGGGCCGGAGTCTGGGGCCGGGGCTGGGGCAGGGCTGGAACTGGGGCTGGGCTGGGCTGGGGCCAAGGTTGGGGCTGGGGCTGGGCTGGTGGCGAGGGTGGGGCTGGGGCTGGGGCTGGGGCTGCGGACAGGGCTGGGGCTAGGGCTGAGGTAGGGGTAGGGCTGGGGCTGGATTGGGGCCAGGGCTGGGGCAGGACTAGGCTTGAGGCTGGGCCTTGGGCTGGGGCTGGCTTGGCGCAGGGCTGGGGCTGGGGCTGGAGCCAGGGTTGGGGCAGGAGCCAGGGCTGGGGCAGGGCTGAGGTCAGGCCTGGGGCTGCGGCTGGGGCAGGGCTGGGGCTAGGCTGGGGCTGGGCCTGGGGCTGGGCTGTGGCTGGTGCTCGGGACAGGGCAGGGGCTGGGCTGGGGCTGGGGCTGGGTCGGGGCAAGGCTGGGCAGGGGCTGGGGCTGGGGCTGAGGGCAGGGCTGGGCTAGGGCTGGGGCTGGGGCTGGGCTGGGGGCCGAGGGCAGGGCTGGGGCCAGGCTGGGGCTGAATTCGGTGCAGGGCTGGGGCTGGGGCAGGGCTGGGGCTGGGGCTGGGTCCAGGGTGGGGGTGGGGCTGGGGCTGGGACTGCGGACAGGGCTGGGGCTAGGGCTGGAGCCAGGGTTGGGGGCAGGAGCCAGGGCTGGGGCAGGGCTGAGGTCAGGCCTGGGGCTGCGGCAGGGGCAGGGCTGTGGCTGGGGCTGGG
The DNA here is from genome assembly GCF_026170545.1 of Melanerpes formicivorus. Classification (NCBI taxonomy): domain Eukaryota; kingdom Metazoa; phylum Chordata; class Aves; order Piciformes; family Picidae; genus Melanerpes; species Melanerpes formicivorus. The sequence continues at coordinate 229,901 of NW_027142673.1, read as the reverse complement.
GCTGGGTACAGGGCTGTGGCCAGGCTGGGTCTGCCTCTGGGCTGAGGGCAGGGCTGGGGCTGGGGGCTGGGATGGGGCAGGACAGGGACGGGGGCAGGGGCACGGGCCGAGGCTGGAGACAGGGCTAGGGCTGGAGCTAGGGCAGGGCTGGGGCCAGGCTGGGGCTGGGTTTGGCTCAGGGGTGGGGCTTGGTCCAGGGCTGGGGCTGGGCTAGGGCAGGGCTGGGGATGGGGCTGGGCTGGGGCTGAGTCCAGGGCTGTGGCTGGGCAGTGGCTGGAGCTGGGCTGGGGCTGAGGGTGGGGCTGGGGGGCTGGGCTAGGGCTGGGCTGGGGCCGGGGCTGCGACTGGGGCTGGGTCCAGGGCTGGGGCTGGTCTGTGGCTGGGGCTGGGCTGGGGCAGGGCTGGGGCTGGGACAGGGGCTGGGCTGCGGCTGAGGCTGGGTCCAGGGCAGGGGCTGGTCTGTGGCTGGAGCTGGGCTGGGGCAGGGCTGGGGCTGGGGCTGGGGCTGGGCTGCGACTGGGGCTGGATCCAGGGCTGGGGCTGGGCGGTGGCTGGGGCTGGGGTGGGGCTGGGGCTGGGGCAGGGCTGGGCTGGGGGCTAGGGATGGGGCCATGAGTGGGGTTTGGCTGGGGCTGGGGCTGGGGCTGGGGCTGGGGCTGGAGCTGGGGGCTGGGCCGGGGCAGGGCTGGGCTGGGGCAGGCCTGGGGGCCGGGCTTGTGCTGGGTTCGGTGCAGGGCTGGGGCCGGGACAGGGCTGGGCTGGGGCCGGGGATGGGGCCGGGAGTGGGGCTGGGGCTGGTGCTGGGGTGGGGACTGGGAGAGGGCTGGGGCTGTGGTTCGGTCCAGGGTGGGGCTAGGCTGGGCTGGTTGCAGGGCTGGGGCTCGGCGGTGGCTGGGGATGGGCTGGGGTTGGGCTGGGGCTGGGACTGGGTCCAGGGCTGGGGCTGGACTGGGGCTGGGGGCCAGGCTGGGGCAGGGCTGGGGCTGGGCTGGGGCTGGGGCTGGGTCCAGGGTGGGGCTGTGTCCAGGGCTGGGGCAGGACTGGGTCCGGGCTGGGGCTGGGGCTGGAGCTGGGCTGGGGCTGAGGGGTGGGGCTGGGGCTGGGTCCAGGGCTGGGGCTGGGCTGGGCCTGGGTCCAGGGGCAGGGGCTGGGCTGGGGCTGGGGCTGGGCCGGGGCAGGGCTGGGGCAGGGGCTGGGCTGGGGCCAAGGGTGGGGCTGGGGCTGGGGCTGGGGCTGAGAGCAGGGCTCGGCTAGGGCTGGGGCTGGGGCAGGGGCCGGTGCTGGGGACAGGGCTGGATCCAGGGCTGGGGTTGGGCTGTGGCTGGGGCTGGGCTGTGGCAGGGCTGGGGCTTGGCTGGCGCTGGGCTGAGGTCAGGGCTAGGGCTGGGCCAGGGCTTGGGCTGGGCTGGGACAGGGGCTGGGCTGTGGTAGGGCTGGCACAGGGCTAGGCCTGGGGCTGGGCTGGGGCCGTGTCTGGGGCCGTGTCTGGGGCAGGGCTGGGTCCAGGGCTGTGGCTGGGCTGGGGCTAGAGCTGGTCTGGGGCTGAGGGTGGGGCTGGGTCTGGGCTAGGGCTGGGCTGGGCCTCGGCTGCGACTGGGGCTGGGTCTAGGGCTGTGGCTGGGCTGTGGCTTGGGCTGGGCTGGGACAGGGCTGGGGCTGTGGCTGGGGCTGGGCTGGGCTGGGTCCAGGGCAGGGGCTGGGCTGGGGCTGGGGCTGGGCCGGGGGCAGGGCTGGGGCAGGGGCTGAGGGTAGGGCTGGGCTAGGGCTGGGGCTAGGGCAGGGGCCGGGCCTGGGGACAGGGCTGGGGCCAGAGCTGGGGCTGGGGCTGGGGCCGGGACAGAGGCAGGGCTGGGGCAGAGCTGGAACTGGGGCTGGGCTGGGGGCAAGGTTGGGTCTGGGGCTGGGCTGGTGGCGAGGGTGGGGCTGGGGCTAGGGCTGCGGACAGGGCTGGGGCTAGGGCTGAGGTAGGGGTAGGTCTAGCGCTGGACTGGGGCTTGGGCTGGGACAGGACTAGGCTTGAGGCTGGGCCTTGGGCTGGGGCTGGGTTGGCTCAGGGCTGGGGCTGGGGCTGGAACCAAGGCGTGGGCAGGGCTGGGGCTAGGGCTGGAGCCAGCGCTGGGGGAGGGCTGTGGCTAGGCTGGGGCAGGGCCTGGGGCTGGGCTGTGGCTGTGGCTGGGGACAGGGCTGGGGCCACGCTGGGTCTGGGGCCGGGCTGAGGGCAGGGCTGGGGCTGGAGCTAGGGCAGGGCTGGAGCCAGGCTGGGGCTGGGTTCGGCTCAGGGCTGGGGCTTGGTCCAGGGCTGGGGCTGGGCTGAGGGCAGGTCTGGGCTAGGGCTGGGGCTGGGTCAGGGCTGGGCTAGGGCTGGGCTGGGGATGGGGCCAGGGGTGGGGCTGGGGCTGGGTCCAGGGCTGGGGCAGGTCTGTGGCTGGGGCTGGGGCTGGACTGGGGCTAGGTCCAGGGCTGTGGCTGGCCTGTGGCTGGAGCTGGGCTGGTGCTGAGGGTGGGGCTGGGGCTGGGCTGGGGCTGGGGCTGGGCTGGGTCTGGGTCCACGGCAGGGGCTGGGCTGTGGCTGTGGCTGGGCTGGGGCAGGGCAGGGCAGGGGCTGTGGCTGGGCTGTGTCTGGAGCTGGGCTGGGGCCGGGGATGGGGCCGTGAGTGGGGCTTGGCTGGGGCCGGGGCTGGGGCTGGGGGTGGGGCTGGGGCTGGGGCTGGGGCGGGGACTTGGAGAGGGCTGGGGCGGGGGCTGGGTCCAGGGCTGGGGCAGCGCTTTGGCTGGGGCTGGGGATGGGCTGGGGGTAGGGCTGGGGCTGAGGTCAGGGCTAGGGCTGGGCCAGGGCTTGGGCTGGGCTGGGACAGGGGCTGGGCTGGGGTAGGGCTGGCACAGGGCTAGGCCTGGGGCTGGGCTGGGGCCGTGTCTGGGGCCGTGTCTGGGGCAGGGCTGGGTCCAGGGCTGTGGATGGGCTGTGGCTGGAGCTGGTCTGGGGCTGAGGGTGGGGCTGGGTCTGGGCTAGGGCTGGGCTGGGTCTCGGCTGCGACTGGGGCTGGGTCTAGGGCTGGGGCTGGGCTGTGGATTGGGCTAGGCTGGGGACAGGGCTGGGGCTGTGGCTGGGGCTGGGCTGGGCTGGGTCCAGGGCAGGGGCTGGGCTGGGGCTGGGGCTGGGCCGGGGGCAGGGCTGGGGCAGGGGCTGAGGGTAGGGCTGGGCTAGGGCTGGGGCTAGGGCAGGGGCCGGGACTGGGGACAGGGCTGGGGCCAGAGCTGGGGCAGGGCTGGGGCCGGGGCTGGGGCTGGGGCTGGGGCCGGGACAGAGGCAGGGCTGGGGCAGAGCTGGAACTGGGGCTGGGCTGGGGGCAAGGTTGGGTCTGGGGCTGGGCTGGTGGCGAGGGTGGGGCTGGGGCTAGGGCTGCGGACAGGGCTGGGGCTAGGGCTGAGGTAGGGGTAGGTCTAGCGCTGGACTGGGGCTTGGGCTGGGACAGGACTAGGCTTGAGGCTGGGCCTTGGGCTGGGGCTGGGTTGGCTCAGGGCTGGGGCTGGGGCTGGAACCAAGGCGTGGGCAGGGCTGGGGCTAGGGCTGGAGCCAGCGCTGGGGGAGGGCTGTGGCTAGGCTGGGGCAGGGCCTGGGGCTGGGCTGTGGCTGTGGCTGGGGACAGGGCTGGGGCCACGCTGGGTCTGGGGCCGGGCTGAGGGCAGGGCTGGGGCTGGAGCTAGGGCAGGGCTGGAGCCAGGCTGGGGCTGGGTTCGGCTCAGGGCTGGGGCTTGGTCCAGGGCTGGGGCTGGGCTGAGGGCAGGTCTGGGCTAGGGCTGGGGCTGGGTCAGGGCTGGGCTAGGGCTGGGCTGGGGATGGGGATGGGGCCAGGGGTGGGGCTGGGGCTGGGTCCAGGGCTGGGGCAGGTCTGTGGCTGCGGCTGGGGCTGGACTGGGGCTAGGTCCAGGGCTGTGGCTGGCCTGTGGCTGGAGCTGGGCTGGTGCTGAGGGTGGGGCTGGGGCTGGGCTGGGGCTGGGGCTGGGCTGGGTCTGGGTCCACGGCAGGGGCTGGGCTGTGGCTGTGGCTGGGCTGGGGCAGGGCAGGGCAGGGGCTGTGGCTGGGCTGTGTCTGGAGCTGGGCTGGGGCCGGGGATGGGGCCGTGAGTGGGGCTTGGCTGGGGCCGGGGATGGGGCTGGGGGTGGGGCTGGGGCTGGGGCTGGGGCGGGGACTTGGAGAGGGCTGGGGCGGGGGCTGGGTCCAGGGCTGGGGCAGCGCTTTGGCTTGGGCTGGGGATGGGCTGGGGGTAGGGCTGGGGCTGGGGTTGGGCTGGGGCTGGGTCCAGGGCTGTGGCTGGGCTGTGGCTGGAGCTGGGCTGGGCCTGAGGGTGGGGCTGGGGCTGGGCTAGGGCTTGGCTGGGGCCGGGGCTGCGACTGGGGCTGGGTCCAGGGCTGGGGCTGGGCTGTGGCTGGGGCTGGGGCAGCGCTTTGGCTGGGGCTGGGGATGGGCTGGGGGTAGGGCTGGGGCTGAGGCAGAACTGGGGGCCGGCCTGGGGCAGGGTCTGCGCTGAGGGCAGGGCTGCGGCAGGGCTGGGGCTGGGGCTGGGCTGGGGCTGGGTCCAGGGCTGTGGCTGGGCTGTGGCTGGAGCTGGGCTGGGGCTGAGGTTGGGGCTGGGGCTGGGCTAGGGCTGGGCTGGGGCTGGGGCTGGGGCTGGGCTGGGGACAGGGCTGGGGCTGGGGCTGGAGCTGGGGCCGGGCTAGGGCTGGGCTGGGGGCAAGGATGGGGCTGGGGCTGGGGCTGGGGCTGGGGCTGGGCCAGTGCTTGGGCTGGGGCAGGGGCTGGGCTGGGGCCGAGTGTGGGGCTGGGGCTGGGGCTGAGGCAGAACTGGGGCCGGCCTGGGGCTGGGGCTGGGCTGAGGGCAGGGCTGGGACAGGGCTGGGGCTGGGGCTGGGCTGGGGCTGGGTCCAGGGCTGTGGCTGGGCTGTGGCTGGAGCTGGGCTGGGGCTGAGGTTGGGGCTGGGGCTGGGCTAGGGCTGGGCTGGGGCTGGGGCTGGGGCTGGGCTGGGGACAGGGCTGGGGCTGGAGCTGGGGCCGGGCTAGGGCTGGGCTGGGGGCAAGGATGGGGCTGGGGCTGGGGCTGGGCCAGTGCTTGGGCTGGGGCAGGGGCTGGGCTGGGGCCGAGTGTGGGGCTGGGGCTGGGGCTGAGGGCAGGGCTGGGCTAGGGCTGGGGCAGGGCTGAGGCAGGGCAGGACCAGGGCAGCATTCGGTGCAGAGCTGGGGCTGGGGCAGGGCAGAGGCTTGGGCAGGGCTGGACCTGGGCTGGGGATGAGGCTGGAGTGGGCCTGGTGCTGGGTGAAGGGCAGGGGCTGGGCTGGGGATGGGGCTGGGCTGGGGATGGGCCTAGGCTAGGGCAGGGCTTGAGCTGGGCTGGGACTGGGCTGCGACCAGGACTGGGCTGGGGCAGGGACTGGGGCAAGGCTGGGGCTGGGGCTGGAGCTGGGGCCGGGCTAGGGCTGGGCTGGGGGCAAGGATGGGGCTGGGGCTGGGGCTGGGCCAGTGCTTGGGCTGGGCTCGACTGGGGCTGGGCTGGGGTAGGGCTGGCACAGGGCTGGGGCTGTGGCTGGGTCTGGGGCGGGGACTGGGGCAGGGCTGGAAGTGGGGCTGGGCTGGGGCCAAGGTTGGGGCTGGGGCTGGGCTGGTGGCGAGGGTGGGGCTGGGGCTGGGGCTGGGGCTGCGGAAAGGGCTGGGGCTAGGGCTGTGGCTGGGGCTAGGGACAGGGCTGGGGCCAGGCTAGATCTGGGGCTTGGCCTTGGGCAGAGTTGGGCTGAGGGCAGGGCTGGGGCTGGAGTTGGGCTGGGGCTGGGCTAGGGCTGGGGCTGGGTCCAGGGCTGGGGCAGGGCTGTGGCTGGGGCTGTGGCTGGGCAGGGGCTAGGTCCAGGTCTATGGCTGGGCTATGGCTGGAGCTGGGCTGGTGCTGAGGGTGGGGCTGGGGCTGGGGCTGGGCTGGGGCAGGGCTGGGGCAGGGCAGGGCAGGGGCTGTGGCTGGGCTGTGGCTGGAGCTGGGCTGGGGCCGGGGATGGGGCCGTGAGTGGGGCTTGGCTGGGGCCGGGGCTGGGGCAGGGGCTGGGGCGGGGACTGGGACAGGGCTGGGGCTGGGGCTGGGTCCAGGGCTGGAGCTGGGCGGTGGCTGGGGCTGGGCTGGGGCAGGGCTTTGGCTGGGGCTGGGGCTGGGCTGGGTACAGGGCTGGGGCTGGGGTTGGGCTGGGGCAGGGCTGGGGCTGGGCTAGGGCAGTGCTGGGGCTGGGGCTGGGCTGGGTCTGGGTCCAGGGCTGTGGATGGGCTGTGGCTGGAGCAGGGCTGGGGCTGAGGGTGGGGCTGGGGATGGGCTAGGGCTGGGCTGGGGTCGGGGCTGCGACTGGGGGCTGGGTCCAGGGCTGGGGCAGGGCTGTGGTTGGGGCTGGGCTGGGGCTGGGGCTGGGGCTGGGACAGGGCTGTGGCTGGGTCCAGGGCTGTCGCCGGTCTGGGGCTGGGTTCGGTGCAGGGCTGGGCCTGGGGCAGGGCTTGGCTGGGGCTGGGGCTGGGGCTGGGGTTGGGGCTGGGGCTGGGCTGGGGCAGGGCTGCGCCTGGTACTGGGGATGAGGCTGGGGTGGGGCTGGGGCTGGGCTGGGGCAGGGCTGGGGCTGGGGCTGGGGTTTGGCCTGGGGCAGGGCTGAGCCTGGGCTGGGGATGAGGCTGGGGTAGGGCTGGGGCTGGGGCTGGGGCTGGGGCCGGGCTAGGGCTGGACTGGGGGCAAGGATTGGGCTGGGGAGGGTGCTGGGCCAGAGCTGGGGCTGGGCGGTGGCTGGGGCTGGGCTGGGGCAGGGCTTTGGCTGGGGCTGGGGCTGGGCTGGGTACAGGGCTGGGGCTGGGGTTGGGCTGGGGCAGGGCTGGGGCTGGGCTAGGGCAGTGCTGGGGCTGGGGCTGGGCTGGGTCTGGGTCCAGGGCTGTGGCTGGCCTGTGGCTGGAGCTGGGCTGGTGCTGAGGGTGGGGCTGGGGCTGGGCTGGGGCTGGGGCTGGGGCTGGGGCTGGACTGGGGCTAGGTCCAGGCTGTGGCTGGCCTGTGGCTGGAGCTGGGCTGGTGCTGAGGGTGGGGCTGGGGCTGGGCTGGGGCTGGGGCCGGGCTGGGGCTGGACTGGGGGCAAGGATTGGGCTGGGGAGGGGGCTGGGCCAGAGCTGGGGCTGAGGCTGAGTCTGGGGTGGGGACTGGGGCAGGGCTAGGCCTGGGGCTGGGCTGGGGTCGAGTCTGGGGCTGGGGCTGGGGCCGGGGCAGGGGCAGGGCTGGGGCAGGGCTGGAACTGGGGCTGGGCTGGGGCCGAGGTTGGGTCTGGGGCTGGGCTGCTGGCGAGGGTGGGGCTGGGGCTTGGCTGGGGCTGCGGACAGGGCTGGGGCTAGGGCTGAGGTAGGGGTAGGGCTGGGGCTGGATTGGGGCCAGGGCTGGGGCAGGACTAGGCTTGAGTCTGGGCCTTGGGCTGGGGCTGGCTTGGCGCAGGGCTGTGGCTGGGGCTGGAACCAAGGCATGGGCAGGGCTGGGGCTAGGGCTGGGCTGGGACCTGACAGGGCTTGTGCAGGGACTGTGGCAGGGCTGGGGCATGGTTGGAACTGGGCTGGGGCTGGGTCCAAGGTGGGTTTGGGGCTGGGGTGGGGGCAGGGCTGGGGCTGGTCTGGGGCTGGTCTGGGGCTGGGACTTGGTCCAGGGCAGGGGCTGGACTGGGGCTGGGGCTAGGCTGGGGCAGGGCTGGGGTTGGGCTGTGGCTGGGGCTGGGTCTAGGGTGGGGCTGGGTCAGGGCTGGGCTAGGGCTGGGCTGGGGATGGGGATGGGGCCAGGGGTGGGGCTGGGGCTGGGTCCAGGGCTGGGGCAGGGCAGGGCTGGGGCTGGGCTGGGGCTGGGTTTGGGCGGGGGCAGAGCTGGGACTGGGTCCAGGGCTGGGGCAGGGCTGGGGCTGGGGCTGGGGCTGGACTGGGGATAGGTCCAGGGCTGTGGCTGGCCTGTGGCTGGAGCTGGGCTGGTGCTGAGGGTGGGGCTGGGGCTGGGCTGGGGCTGGGGCTGGGGCTGGGGCTGGACTGGGGCTAGGTCCAGGCTGTGGCTGGCCTGTGGCTGGAGCTGGGCTGGTGCTGAGGGTGGGGCTGGGGCTGGGCTGGGGCTGGGGCTGGGGCTGGGGCTGGTCTGCGTCTGGGTCCACGGCAGGGGCTGGGCTGTGGCTGTGGCTGGGCTGGGGCAGGGCAGCGCAGGGTCTGTGGCTGGGCTGTGTCTGGAGCTGGGCTGGGGCCGGGGATGGGGCCGTGAGTGGGGCTTGGCTGGGGCCGGGGCTGGGGCTGGGGGTGGGGCTGGGGCTGGAGCTGGGGCGGGGACTTGGAGAGGGCTGGTGCGGGGGCTGGGTCCAGGGCTGGGGCAGCGCTTTGGCTGGGGCTGGGGCTGGGCTGGGGGTAGGGCTGGGGCTGGGGTTGGGCTGGGGCTGGGTCCAGGGCTGTGGCTGGGCTGTGGCTGGAGCTGGGCTGGGCCTGAGGGTGGGGCTGGGGCTGGGCTAGGGCTTGGCTGGAGCCAGGGCTGCGACTGGGGCTGGGTCCAGGGCTGGGGCTGGGCTGTGGCTGGGGCTGGGGCTGGGCTGGGGCTGGGACCTGGGCAGGGGCTGGGTCCAGGGCAGGGGCAGGGCTGGGGCTGGGGCTGGGCCGGGGCAGGGCTGGGGCAGGGGCAGTGCTGCGGCTGGGGATGAGGCTGGGGTGGGGCTGGGGCTGGGTGGTGGCTGGGGCTGGGTTGGGGCTGGGCTGGGTCTGGGACTGGGTCCAGGGCAGGGGCTGGACTGGGGCTGGGGCTAGGCTGGGTCTGGGCTGAGGCTGGGGCTGCGTCCAGGTTTGGGATGGGGCTGGGGCTGGGGCTGGGGCAGAACTGGGGCCGGCCTGGGGCTGGGCTGGGGCTGGGTCCAGGGCTGTGGCTGGGCTGTGGCTGCAGCTGGGCTGGGGCTGAGGTTGGGGCTGGGGCTGGGCTAGGGCTGGTCTGGGGCTGGGGCTGAGCTGGGGACAGGGCTGGGGCTGGGGCTGGAGCTGGGGGCCGGGCTAGGGCTGGGCTGGGGGGCAAGGATGGGGCTGGGGGTGGGCCAGTGATTGGGCTGGGGCAGGGGCTGGGCTGGGGCCGAGTGTGGGTCTGGGTCTGGGGCTGAGGGCAGGGCTGGGCTAGGGCTGGGGCAGGGCTGGGGCAGGGCAGGACCGGGGCTGCGTTCGGTGCAGAGCTGGGGCTGGGGCAGGGCAGAGGCTTGGGCAGGGCTGGACCTGGGCTGGGGATGAGGCTGGAGTGGGCCTGGGGCTGGGTCCAGGGCAGGGGCAGGGCTGGGGCAGTGCTGGAACTGGGGCTGGGCTGGGGCCGAGGTTGGGGGCTGGGGCTGGGCTGGGGCTGCGGACAGGACTGGGGCTAGGGCTGAGGTAGGGGTAGGGCTGGGGCTGGATTGGGGCCAGGGCTGGGGCAGGACTAGGCTTGAGCCTTGGCCTTGGGCTGGGGCTGGGTTGGCGCAGGGCTGGGGCTGGGGCTGGAACCAAGGCATGGGCAGGGCTGGGGCTAGGGCTGGGCTGGGGTCAGAGATGGGGATGGGGCTGGGCTGGGCTGGGGGAACGGATGGGGCTGAGGCTTGGGCTGGGGCTTGGGCTGGGGCAGGGCTGGGCCTGAGCTGGGGATGAGGCTGGGGTGGGGCCGGGGCTGGGTCCAGGGCAGGTGCTGGGCTGGGGCTGGGGCTATCCTGGGGCAGGGCTGGGGCAGGGCTGGGGCTGGGGCTGGGGCTGGGCTGGGGCTGGGTCCAGGGCAGGGGCTGGGCTGGGGCTGGGGCTGGGCCGGGGCAGGGCTGGGGCAGGGGCTGGCCTGGGGCCGAGGGTGGGGCTGGGCCTGGGGCTAAGGGCAGGGGCCGGGGCTGGGGGCAGGGCTGGGGCCAGAGCTGGGGCAGGGCTGGGGCTGGGCTGGGGCTGGGTTCGGTGTAGGGTTTGGGCTGGGGCAGGGCTGGGCCTGGGCTGGGGATGAGGCTGGGAACAGGACTGGGGCTGGGGCTGGGCTGGGGCCATGGTTGGGGCTGGGGCTGGGCTGGTGGCGAGGGTGGGGCTGGGGCTGGGCTGGGGCTGTGGACAGGGCTGGGGCTGGGGCTGAGGTAGGGGTAGGGCTGGGGCTGGATTGGGGCCAGGGCTGGGGCAGGACTGGGCTTGAGGCTGGGCCTTGGGCTGGGGCTGGGTTCGTGCAGGGCTGGGGCTGGGGCTGGAACCAAGGCATGGACAGGGCTGGGGCTGGGGCTGGAGCCAGGGCTGGGGAAGGAGCCAGCGCTGGGGCAGGGCAGGGGCTAGGCTGGGGCAGTGGCTGGGGCTGGGCTGTGGCTGTGGATGGGGACAGGGCTGGGGCCAGGCTGGGTCTGGGTCTGGGCTGAGGGCTGGGCTGGGCAGGGGCTGGGGCTGGGTCAGGGCTGGGCTAGGGCTGGGCTGGGGCCGGGGGTGGGGCTGGGGTTGGGCTGGGGCAGGGCTGGGCTGGGGCCGGGCTGCGCCTGGTACTGGGGATGAGGCTGGGGTGGGGCTGGGGCTGGGCTGGGGCAGGGCTGGGGCTGGGGCTGGGGTTTGGCCTGGGGCAGGGCTGAGCCTGGGCTGGGGATGGGGCTGGGGATGAGGCTGGGGTAGGGCTGGGGCTGGGGCTGGGGCTGGGGCCGGGCTAGGGCTGGACTGGGGGCAAGGATTGGGCTGGGGAGGGGGCTGGGCCAGAGCTGGGGCTGAGGCTGAGTCTGGGGTGGGGACTGGGGCAGGGCTAGGCCTGGGGCTGGGCTGGGGTCAAGTCTGGGGCTGGGGCTGGGGCCAGGGCAGGGGCAGGGCTGGGGCAGGGCTGGAACTGGGGCTGGGCTGGGGCCGAGGTTGGGTCTGGGGCTGGGCTGCTGGCGAGGGTGGGGCTGGGGCTGGGGCTGGGGCTGCGGACAGGGCTGGGGCTAGGGCTGAGGTAGGGGTAGGGCTGGGGCTGGATTGGGGCCAGGGCTGGGGCAGGACTAGGCTTGAGGCTGGGCCTTGGGCTGGGGCTGGCTTGGCGCAGGGCTGGGGCTGGGGCTGGAACCAAGGCATGGGCAGGGCTGGGGCTAGGGCTGGGCTGGGGTCAGAGATGGGGATGGGGCTGGGCTGGGCTGGGGGAACGGATGGGGCTGGGGCTTGGGCTGGGGCTTGGGCTGGGGCAGGGCTGGGCCTGAGCTGGGGATGAGGCTGGGGTGGGGCCGGGGCTGGGTCCAGGGCAGGGGCTGGGCTGGGGCTGGGGCTAGCCTGGGGCAGGGCTGGGGCAGGGCTGGGGCTGGGGCTGGGGCTGGGCTGGGGCTGGGGCTGGGGCTGGGCTGGGGCTGGGTCCAGGGCAGGGGCTGGGCTGGGGCTGGGGCTGGGCCGGGGCAGGGCTGGGGCAGGGGCTGGCCTGGGGCCGAGGGTGGGGCTGGGCCTGGGGCTGAGGGCAGGGGCCAGGGCTGGGGACAGGGCTGGGGACAGAGCTGGGGCAGGGCTGGGGCTGGGCTGGGGCTGGGTTCGGTGTAGGGTTTGGGCTGGGGCAGGGCTGGGCCTGGGCTGGAGATGAGGCTGGGAAGAGGACTGGGGCTGGGTCTGGGCTGGGGCCATGGTTGGGGCTGGGGCTGGGCTGGTGGCGAGGGTGGGGCTGGGGCTGGGCTGGGGCTGCGGACAGGGCTGGGGCTGGGGCTGAGGTAGGGGTAGGGCTGGGGCTGGATTGGGGCCAGGGCTGGGGCAGGACTGGGCTTGAGGCTGGGCCTTGGGCTGGGGCTGGGTTCGTGCAGGGCTGGGGCTGGGGCTGGAACCAAGGCATGGGCAGGGCAGGGGCTAGGCTGGGGCAGTGGCTGGGGCTGGGCTGTGGCTGTGGATGGGGACAGGGCTGGGGCCAGGCTGGGTCTGGGGTCTGCGCTGAGGGCTGGGCTGGGCAGGGGCTGGGGCTGGGTCAGGGCTGGGCTAGGGCTGGGCTGGGGCCGGGGGTGGGGCTGGCGCTGTGGCTGGGGTTGGGCTGGGGTAGGGCTGTGGCTGGGGTGTCGTGGGGTGGGAGGGCAAGGCTAAGAAGCCTCCTCCCTTCCCCCTTGTAAGGCAAAGGGAAAGAAATTTGAAGGGAAAGGAAAAAAAAAACTCACAAGCTGAATTAGCAAGGCAGTGGAGCTATATTTACAAAGCAATGTAGGGTATGCAGGGGAATATTTAGAAATTTACAATATCTACAATATATACAAAGATATACAACAGAGTAACACAGAAATGAGTGTGACCCCCCTCGGAAGAGGGGGTTCCCCACCTCCACTCTCCCCTCTCTCCCCCCCTTTTCCCCAGAATGGGATAGAAAGAGAAAGAAAAGAGAGGAAAAAAAAATGTTAGAAGCAGTTCGTGTTAATTGGAAGGGAGTTAATACCGGCTTTTATCTGGTCTTCAAGGCCGCGGCCTTGGCAGAAAGCCGAGCAGAGAAAAAGAGCTGCTGCACTGTGGAGAGGCGGAAGCAAGACTAAAGATAGAAGTACCAGAGTGCCCAGTTCACTCCCAGTTCACTCCCAGTTCAGAAGGTGCTTCCTCCCACTTCACCACTGAAATAGTTTAGATTATTCTTTCCGTTTACCAACTTCCGTCCACCATATTCCCTTTCTTAAGGGGGCAACGTCAACCGGCCACACTGGGGTTGTGCTGGTGCAGGGGCCGGGGCTGGGGACAGGGCTGGGGACAGAGCTGGGGCAGGGCTGGGACCGGGCTGGGGCTGGGTTTGGTGCAGGGCTGGGGCTGGGGCAGGGGCGGGGGCTGGGGCAGGGCTGGGCCAGGGCTGGGCTGGGGCCAGGGATGCAGCCGGGGGTGGGGCTGGGGCTGGGGCAGGGCTGGGCCTGGGCTGGGGATGAGGCTGGGGTGGGGCTGGGGCTGGGTCCAGGGCTGTGGCTGGGCAATGGCTGGAGCTGGGCTGGGGCTGGGCTGTGGCTGTGGCTGGGCTGGGGCTGTGGCTGAGTCCAGGGCAGGGGCTGGGCTGGGGCTGGGGCTTGGCCGGGGCAAGGCTGGGCAGGGGCTGGGGCTGGGGCTGAGAGCAGGGTTGGGCTAGGGCTGGGGCTGGGGCGGGGGCTGGGGCTGGGGCCAGAGCTGGGGCTGGGCTGGGGCCAGGCTGGGGCTGAATTCGGTGCAGGGCTGGGGCTGGGGCAGGGCTGGGGCTGGGGCTGGGGGCAAGGATGGGGTTTGCGCTGGGGCTGGGCCAGGGCTTGGGCTGGGCTGGTAGAGGGGCTGGGCTGGGGTAGGCCTGGCACAGGGCTAGGCCTGGGGCTGGGCTGGGGCCGGGGCAGGGGCAGGGCTGGGGCAGGGCTGGAACTGGGGCTGGGCTGGGGCCAAGGTTGGGGCTGGGGCAGGGCTGGTGGCGAGGGTGGGGCTGGGGCTGGGGCTGCAGACAGCGCTGGGGCTAGGGCTGAGGTAGGGGTAGGGCTGGGGCTGGATTGGGACCAGGGCTGGGGCAGGACTAGGCTTGAGGCTGGGCCTTGGGCTGGGGCTGGGTTGGCGCAGGGCTGGGGCTGGGGCTGGAACCAAGTCTTGGGCAGGGCTGGGGCTGGGGCTGGAGCCAGGGTTGGGGCAGGAGCCAGGTCTGGGGCAGGGCTGAGGTCAGGCCTGGGGCTGCGGCTGGGGCAGGGCTGGGGCTAGGCTGGGGCTGGGCCTGGGGCTGGGCTGTGGCTGGGGCTCGGTACAGGGCTGGGGCCAGGCTGGGGCTGGGGCTGGGCTGGGGGCAGGGCTGGGAGTGGGGCAGGGGCACGGGCCGAGGCTGGGGACAGGGCTAGGGCTGGAGCTAGGGCAGGGCTGGGGCCAGGCTGGGGCTGGGTTCGGCTCAGGGCTGGGGCTTGGTCCAGGGCTGGGGCTGGGCTAGGGCAGGGCTGGGGCTGGGCTGGGGCTGGGTCCAGGGCTGTGGCTGGGCTGTGGCTGGAGCTGGGCTGGGGCTGAGGGAGGGGCTGGGGCTGGGCTAGGGCTGGGCTGGGGCCGCGGCTGCGACTGGGTCTGGATCCAGGGCTGGGGCTGGGCAGGGCTGGGGCTGGACTGCGGCAGGGCTGGGGCTGGGGCTGGGGCCGGGGCAGGGCTGGGCTGGGGCAGGGCTGGGCTGGGGCCGGGGATGGGGCCGTGAGTGGGGCTTGGCTGGGGCTGGCCCGGGGCAGAGCTGGGCCTGGGCTGGGGATGAGGCTGGGGTGGGGCTGGGGCCGGGTCCAGGGCAGGGGCTGGGCTGGGGCTGGGGCTAGGCTGGGTCTAGGGCTGGGGCTGTGCTGGTGCTGTGCTGGGGGTGGGCTGGGGACTAGGGCTGGGGCAGGGCTGACACAGGGTTGGGGCTGACCTGGGGGCAGGGGCTGGGGCCTGGGGTAGGGCTGGGACTGAGGTTGGGGCTGGGGCTGGGGCTGGAGAAGGCTGGAGTCTGGGCCTTGGGCTGGGGCTGGGGGCAGTTCTGGGCTGGGGGCATGGCTGGGGCTGGGTTGGGGGCAGGGCTGGGTCTGGGGCTGGGGCCGGGGCTGGGGGAGGACTGAGGCTAGGGTAGGGCTGGGGCTGGGGCTGGGTCTGGGGCTGGGGCAGGGCTGGGGCTGGGGCTGGGGCTGTGGCTGTAACCAAGTCTTGGGCAGGGCTGGGGCTGGAGCTGGGGCGGGGGCTGGGGCAGGGCTGGGGCTGGGCATGGACCGTGACTGGGCAGGGGTAGGGCTGGGGCAGCGGCTGGGCTGGGGACGAGGGTGGGGCTGGGGCTGGGGCTGGGGCTGGGGCTGCGGACTGGGCTGTGGCAGAGCTAGGGCTGGGCTGAGGGCAGGGCTGAGCTAGGGCTGGGCTGAGTGCAGGGCTGGGCTAGGGCTGGGGTTCGGGCAGGGCTGGGGCCGGGGCTGAGGCTGGGCTGGGGTCTGGGCTGGGCCTGGGACAGGGCTGGGCCCGAGGCTGCGGCAGGGCTGGGGTAGGGCTGGGGCTGGGGCTGGGCTGCGGCCGAGGCTGGGGCAGGGCTGGGGTAGGGCTGGGGCTGGGGCTGGGCTGGGGCTTGGGCTGGGGCAGGGCTGGGCCTGGGCTGGGACCAGGACTGGGCTGGGGCAGAGACTAGGGCAGGGCTGGGGCTGGGGCTGGGGCTGGGGCCGGGCTAGGGCTGGGCTAGGGGCAAGGATCGGGCTGGGCCTGGGGCTGGGCTGGGCTGGGGCTGGGGACAGGGCTGGGGCTGGGCTGGGGCTGGGGCTGGGGCTGGGCTGAGGGCACGGCTGGGCTAGGCCTGGGGCTGGGGCAGGGCTAGGTTAGGGCTGGGCTGAGGCCGGGGCTGGGGCTGGGACTGGGGTAGGGCAGGGATGGGCTAGGGCTGGGGCTGGGACAGGGCTGAGCTAGGGATGGGCTGGGGCCATGGATGGGGCCGGGGGTGGGGCTGGGGCTAGGGCTGGGCTAGGGCAGGGCTGGGCCCGGGGCTGGGGCTGGGGCTGGGTCCAGGGCTGGGGCTGGGCTGGGCTGGGGCTGGGCTGGGGCCGAGGGTGGGGCTGGGGCTGGGGCTGAGGGCAGGGCTGGGCTAGGGCTGGGACTGGGGCAGGGGCCGGGGCTGGGGACAGGGCTGGGGCTGGGGCTGAGGTAGGGGTAGGGCTGGGGCTGGATTGGGGCCAGGGCTGGGGCAGGACTGGGCTTGAGGCTGGGCCTTGGGCTGGGGCTGGGTTCGTGCAGGGCTGGGGCTGGGGCTGGAACCAAGGCATGGACAGGGCTGGGGCTGGGGCTGGAGCCAGGGCTGGGGAAGGAGCCAGCGCTGGGGCAGGGCAGGGGCTAGGCTGGGGCAGTGGCTGGGGCTGGGCTGTGGCTGTGGATGGGGACAGGGCTGGGGCCAGGCTGGGTCTGGGTCTGGGCTGAGGGCTGGGCTGGGCAGGGGCTGGGGCTGGGTCAGGGCTGGGCTAGGGCTGGGCTGGGGCCGGGGGTGGGGCTGGGGTTGGGCTGGGGCAGGGCTGGGCTGGGGCCGGGCTGCGCCTGGTACTGGGGATGAGGCTGGGGTGGGGCTGGGGCTGGGCTGGGGCAGGGCTGGGGCTGGGGCTGGGGATGGGGCTGGGGATGAGGCTGGGGTAGGGCTGGGGCTGGGGCTGGGGCTGGGGCCGGGCTAGGGCTGGACTGGGGGCAAGGATTGGGCTGGGGAGGGGGCTGGGCCAGAGCTGGGGCTGAGGCTGAGTCTGGGGTGGGGACTGGGGCAGGGCTAGGCCTGGGGCTGGGCTGGGGTCAAGTCTGGGGCTGGGGCTGGGGCCAGGGCAGGGGCAGGGCTGGGGCAGGGCTGGAACTGGGGCTGGGCTGGGGCCGAGGTTGGGTCTGGGGCTGGGCTGCTGGCGAGGGTGGGGCTGGGGCTGGGGCTGGGGCTGCGGACAGGGCTGGGGCTAGGGCTGAGGTAGGGGTAGGGCTGGGGCTGGATTGGGGCCAGGGCTGGGGCAGGACTAGGCTTGAGGCTGGGCCTTGGGCTGGGGCTGGCTTGGCGCAGGGCTGGGGCTGGGGCTGGAACCAAGGCATGGGCAGGGCTGGGGCTAGGGCTGGGCTGGGGTCAGAGATGGGGATGGGGCTGGGCTGGGCTGGGGGAACGGATGGGGCTGGGGCTTGGGCTGGGGCTTGGGCTGGGGCAGGGCTGGGCCTGAGCTGGGGATGAGGCTGGGGTGGGGCCGGGGCTGGGTCCAGGGCAGGGGCTGGGCTGGGGCTGGGGCTAGCCTGGGGCAGGGCTGGGGCAGGGCTGGGGCTGGGGCTGGGGCTGGGCTGGGGCTGGGGCTGGGGCTGGGCTGGGGCTGGGTCCAGGGCAGGGGCTGGGCTGGGGCTGGGGCTGGGCCGGGGCAGGGCTGGGGCAGGGGCTGGCCTGGGGCCGAGGGTGGGGCTGGGCCTGGGGCTGAGGGCAGGGGCCAGGGCTGGGGACAGGGCTGGGGACAGAGCTGGGGCAGGGCTGGGGCTGGGCTGGGGCTGGGTTCGGTGTAGGGTTTGGGCTGGGGCAGGGCTGGGCCTGGGCTGGAGATGAGGCTGGGAAGAGGACTGGGGCTGGGTCTGGGCTGGGGCCATGGTTGGGGCTGGGGCTGGGCTGGTGGCGAGGGTGGGGCTGGGGCTGGGCTGGGGCTGCGGACAGGGCTGGGGCTGGGGCTGAGGTAGGGGTAGGGCTGGGGCTGGATTGGGGCCAGGGCTGGGGCAGGACTGGGCTTGAGGCTGGGCCTTGGGCTGGGGCTGGGTTCGTGCAGGGCTGGGGCTGGGGCTGGAACCAAGGCATGGGCAGGGCAGGGGCTAGGCTGGGGCAGTGGCTGGGGCTGGGCTGTGGCTGTGGATGGGGACAGGGCTGGGGCCAGGCTGGGTCTGGGTCTGCGCTGAGGGCTGGGCTGGGCAGGGGCTGGGGCTGGGTCAGGGCTGGGCTAGGGCTGGGCTGGGGCCGGGGGTGGGGCTGGCGCTGTGGCTGGGGTTGGGCTGGGGTAGGGCTGTGGCTGGGTGTCGTGGGGTGGGAGGGCAAGGCTAAGAAGCCTCCTCCCTTCCCCCTTGTAAGGCAAAGGGAAAGAAATTTGAAGGGAAAGGAAAAAAAAACTCACAAGCTGAATTAGCAAGGCAGTGGAGCTATATTTACAAAGCAATGTAGGGTATGCAGGGGAATATTTAGAAATTTACAATATCTACAATATATACAAAGATATACAACAGAGTAACACAGAAATGAGTGTGACCCCCCTCGGAAGAGGGGGTTCCCCACCTCCACTCTCCCCTCTCTCCCCCCCTTTTCCCCAGAATGGGATAGAAAGAGAAAGAAAAGAGAGGAAAAAAAAATGTTAGAAGCAGTTCGTGTTAATTGGAAGGGAGTTAATACCGGCTTTTATCTGGTCTTCAAGGCCGCGGCCTTGGCAGAAAGCCGAGCAGAGAAAAAGAGCTGCTGCACTGTGGAGAGGCGGAAGCAAGACTAAAGATAGAAGTACCAGAGTGCCCAGTTCACTCCCAGTTCACTCCCAGTTCAGAAGGTGCTTCCTCCCACTTCACCACTGAAATAGTTTAGATTATTCTTTCCGTTTACCAACTTCCGTCCACCATATTCCCTTTCTTAAGGGGGCAACGTCAACCGGCCACACTGGGGTTGTGCTGGTGCAGGGGCCGGGGCTGGGGACAGGGCTGGGGACAGAGCTGGGGCAGGGCTGGGACCGGGCTGGGGCTGGGTTTGGTGCAGGGCTGGGGCTGGGGCAGGGGCGGGGGCTGGGGCAGGGCTGGGCCAGGGCTGGGCTGGGGCCAGGGATGCAGCCGGGGGTGGGGCTGGGGCTGGGGCAGGGCTGGGCCTGGGCTGGGGATGAGGCTGGGGTGGGGCTGGGGCTGGGTCCAGGGCTGTGGCTGGGCAATGGCTGGAGCTGGGCTGGGGCTGGGCTGTGGCTGTGGCTGGGCTGGGGCTGTGGCTGAGTCCAGGGCAGGGGCTGGGCTGGGGCTGGGGCTTGGCCGGGGCAAGGCTGGGCAGGGGCTGGGGCTGGGGCTGAGAGCAGGGTTGGGCTAGGGCTGGGGCTGGGGCGGGGGCTGGGGCTGGGGCCAGAGCTGGGGCTGGGCTGGGGCCAGGCTGGGGCTGAATTCGGTGCAGGGCTGGGGCTGGGGCAGGGCTGGGGCTGGGGCTGGGGGCAAGGATGGGGTTTGCGCTGGGGCTGGGCCAGGGCTTGGGCTGGGCTGGTAGAGGGGCTGGGCTGGGGTAGGCCTGGCACAGGGCTAGGCCTGGGGCTGGGCTGGGGCCGGGGCAGGGGCAGGGCTGGGGCAGGGCTGGAACTGGGGCTGGGCTGGGGCCAAGGTTGGGGCTGGGGCAGGGCTGGTGGCGAGGGTGGGGCTGGGGCTGGGGCTGCAGACAGCGCTGGGGCTAGGGCTGAGGTAGGGGTAGGGCTGGGGCTGGATTGGGACCAGGGCTGGGGCAGGACTAGGCTTGAGGCTGGGCCTTGGGCTGGGGCTGGGTTGGCGCAGGGCTGGGGCTGGGGCTGGAACCAAGTCTTGGGCAGGGCTGGGGCTGGGGCTGGAGCCAGGGTTGGGGCAGGAGCCAGGTCTGGGGCAGGGCTGAGGTCAGGCCTGGGGCTGCGGCTGGGGCAGGGCTGGGGCTAGGCTGGGGCTGGGCCTGGGGCTGGGCTGTGGCTGGGGCTCGGTACAGGGCTGGGGCCAGGCTGGGGCTGGGGCTGGGCTGGGGGCAGGGCTGGGAGTGGGGCAGGGGCACGGGCCGAGGCTGGGGACAGGGCTAGGGCTGGAGCTAGGGCAGGGCTGGGGCCAGGCTGGGGCTGGGTTCGGCTCAGGGCTGGGGCTTGGTCCAGGGCTGGGGCTGGGCTAGGGCAGGGCTGGGGCTGGGCTGGGGCTGGGTCCAGGGCTGTGGCTGGGCTGTGGCTGGAGCTGGGCTGGGGCTGAGGGAGGGGCTGGGGCTGGGCTAGGGCTGGGCTGGGGCCGCGGCTGCGACTGGGTCTGGATCCAGGGCTGGGGCTGGGCAGGGCTGGGGCTGGACTGCGGCAGGGCTGGGGCTGGGGCTGGGGCCGGGGCAGGGCTGGGCTGGGGCAGGGCTGGGCTGGGGCCGGGGATGGGGCCGTGAGTGGGGCTTGGCTGGGGCTGGCCCGGGGCAGAGCTGGGCCTGGGCTGGGGATGAGGCTGGGGTGGGGCTGGGGCCGGGTCCAGGGCAGGGGCTGGGCTGGGGCTGGGGCTAGGCTGGGTCTAGGGCTGGGGCTGTGCTGGTGCTGTGCTGGGGGTGGGCTGGGGACTAGGGCTGGGGCAGGGCTGACACAGGGTTGGGGCTGACCTGGGGGCAGGGGCTGGGGCCTGGGGTAGGGCTGGGACTGAGGTTGGGGCTGGGGCTGGGGCTGGAGAAGGCTGGAGTCTGGGCCTTGGGCTGGGGCTGGGGGCAGTTCTGGGCTGGGGGCATGGCTGGGGCTGGGTTGGGGGCAGGGCTGGGTCTGGGGCTGGGGCCGGGGCTGGGGGAGGACTGAGGCTAGGGTAGGGCTGGGGCTGGGGCTGGGTCTGGGGCTGGGGCAGGGCTGGGGCTGGGGCTGGGGCTGTGGCTGTAACCAAGTCTTGGGCAGGGCTGGGGCTGGAGCTGGGGCGGGGGCTGGGGCAGGGCTGGGGCTGGGCATGGACCGTGACTGGGCAGGGGTAGGGCTGGGGCAGCGGCTGGGCTGGGGACGAGGGTGGGGCTGGGGCTGGGGCTGGGGCTGGGGCTGCGGACTGGGCTGTGGCAGAGCTAGGGCTGGGCTGAGGGCAGGGCTGAGCTAGGGCTGGGCTGAGTGCAGGGCTGGGCTAGGGCTGGGGTTCGGGCAGGGCTGGGGCCGGGGCTGAGGCTGGGCTGGGGTCTGGGCTGGGCCTGGGACAGGGCTGGGCCCGAGGCTGCGGCAGGGCTGGGGTAGGGCTGGGGCTGGGGCTGGGCTGCGGCCGAGGCTGGGGCAGGGCTGGGGTAGGGCTGGGGCTGGGGCTGGGCTGGGGCTTGGGCTGGGGCAGGGCTGGGCCTGGGCTGGGACCAGGACTGGGCTGGGGCAGAGACTAGGGCAGGGCTGGGGCTGGGGCTGGGGCTGGGGCCGGGCTAGGGCTGGGCTAGGGGCAAGGATCGGGCTGGGCCTGGGGCTGGGCTGGGCTGGGGCTGGGGACAGGGCTGGGGCTGGGCTGGGGCTGGGGCTGGGGCTGGGCTGAGGGCACGGCTGGGCTAGGCCTGGGGCTGGGGCAGGGCTAGGTTAGGGCTGGGCTGAGGCCGGGGCTGGGGCTGGGACTGGGGTAGGGCAGGGATGGGCTAGGGCTGGGGCTGGGACAGGGCTGAGCTAGGGATGGGCTGGGGCCATGGATGGGGCCGGGGGTGGGGCTGGGGCTAGGGCTGGGCTAGGGCAGGGCTGGGCCCGGGGCTGGGGCTGGGGCTGGGTCCAGGGCTGGGGCTGGGCTGGGCTGGGGCTGGGCTGGGGCCGAGGGTGGGGCTGGGGCTGGGGCTGAGGGCAGGGCTGGGCTAGGGCTGGGACTGGGGCAGGGGCCGGGGCTGGGGACAGGGCTGGGGCTGGGGCTGAGGTAGGGGTAGGGCTGGGGCTGGATTGGGGCCAGGGCTGGGGCAGGACTGGGCTTGAGGCTGGGCCTTGGGCTGGGGCTGGGTTCGTGCAGGGCTGGGGCTGGGGCTGGAACCAAGGCATGGACAGGGCTGGGGCTGGGGCTGGAGCCAGGGCTGGGGAAGGAGCCAGCGCTGGGGCAGGGCAGGGGCTAGGCTGGGGCAGTGGCTGGGGCTGGGCTGTGGCTGTGGATGGGGACAGGGCTGGGGCCAGGCTGGGTCTGGGTCTGGGCTGAGGGCTGGGCTGGGCAGGGGCTGGGGCTGGGTCAGGGCTGGGCTAGGGCTGGGCTGGGGCCGGGGGTGGGGCTGGGGTTGGGCTGGGGCAGGGCTGGGCTGGGGCCGGGCTGCGCCTGGTACTGGGGATGAGGCTGGGGTGGGGCTGGGGCTGGGCTGGGGCAGGGCTGGGGCTGGGGCTGGGGTTTGGCCTGGGGCAGGGCTGAGCCTGGGCTGGGGATGGGGCTGGGGATGAGGCTGGGGTAGGGCTGGGGCTGGGGCTGGGGCTGGGGCCGGGCTAGGGCTGGACTGGGGGCAAGGATTGGGCTGGGGAGGGGGCTGGGCCAGAGCTGGGGCTGAGGCTGAGTCTGGGGTGGGGACTGGGGCAGGGCTAGGCCTGGGGCTGGGCTGGGGTCAAGTCTGGGGCTGGGGCTGGGGCCAGGGCAGGGGCAGGGCTGGGGCAGGGCTGGAACTGGGGCTGGGCTGGGGCCGAGGTTGGGTCTGGGGCTGGGCTGCTGGCGAGGGTGGGGCTGGGGCTGGGGCTGGGGCTGCGGACAGGGCTGGGGCTAGGGCTGAGGTAGGGGTAGGGCTGGGGCTGGATTGGGGCCAGGGCTGGGGCAGGACTAGGCTTGAGGCTGGGCCTTGGGCTGGGGCTGGCTTGGCGCAGGGCTGGGGCTGGGGCTGGAACCAAGGCATGGGCAGGGCTGGGGCTAGGGCTGGGCTGGGGTCAGAGATGGGGATGGGGCTGGGCTGGGCTGGGGGAACGGATGGGGCTGGGGCTTGGGCTGGGGCTTGGGCTGGGGCAGGGCTGGGCCTGAGCTGGGGATGAGGCTGGGGTGGGGCCGGGGCTGGGTCCAGGGCAGGGGCTGGGCTTGGGCTGGGGCTAGCCTGGGGCAGGGCTGGGGCAGGGCTGGGGCTGGGGCTGGGGCTGGGCTGGGGCTGGGGCTGGGGCTGGGCTGGGGCTGGGTCCAGGGCAGG
Source organism: Melanerpes formicivorus (assembly GCF_026170545.1). Classification (NCBI taxonomy): domain Eukaryota; kingdom Metazoa; phylum Chordata; class Aves; order Piciformes; family Picidae; genus Melanerpes; species Melanerpes formicivorus. The sequence continues at coordinate 207,729 of NW_027142673.1, read as the reverse complement.
GGCTGGGCTGGGGCTGGGGCTGGGCCGGGGCAGGGCTGGGGCAGGGGCTGGCCTGGGGCCGAGGGTGGGGCTGGGCCTGGGGCTGAGGGCAGGGGCCAGGGCTGGGGACAGGGCTGGGGACAGAGCTGGGGCAGGGCTGGGGCTGGGCTGGGGCTGGGTTCGGTGTAGGGTTTGGGCTGGGGCAGGGCTGGGCCTGGGCTGGAGATGAGGCTGGGAAGAGGACTGGGGCTGGGTCTGGGCTGGGGCCATGGTTGGGGCTGGGGCTGGGCTGGTGGCGAGGGTGGGGCTGGGGCTGGGCTGGGGCTGCGGACAGGGCTGGGGCTGGGGCTGAGGTAGGGGTAGGGCTGGGGCTGGATTGGGGCCAGGGCTGGGGCAGGACTGGGCTTGAGGCTGGGCCTTGGGCTGGGGCTGGGTTCGTGCAGGGCTGGGGCTGGGGCTGGAACCAAGGCATGGGCAGGGCAGGGGCTAGGCTGGGGCAGTGGCTGGGGCTGGGCTGTGGCTGTGGATGGGGACAGGGCTGGGGCCAGGCTGGGTCTGGGTCTGCGCTGAGGGCTGGGCTGGGCAGGGGCTGGGGCTGGGTCAGGGCTGGGCTAGGGCTGGGCTGGGGCCGGGGGTGGGGCTGGCGCTGTGGCTGGGGTTGGGCTGGGGTAGGGCTGTGGCTGGGTGTCGTGGGGTGGGAGGGCAAGGCTAAGAAGCCTCCTCCCTTCCCCCTTGTAAGGCAAAGGGAAAGAAATTTGAAGGGAAAGGAAAAAAAAACTCACAAGCTGAATTAGCAAGGCAGTGGAGCTATATTTACAAAGCAATGTAGGGTATGCAGGGGAATATTTAGAAATTTACAATATCTACAATATATACAAAGATATACAACAGAGTAACACAGAAATGAGTGTGACCCCCCTCGGAAGAGGGGGTTCCCCACCTCCACTCTCCCCTCTCTCCCCCCCTTTTCCCCAGAATGGGATAGAAAGAGAAAGAAAAGAGAGGAAAAAAAAATGTTAGAAGCAGTTCGTGTTAATTGGAAGGGAGTTAATACCGGCTTTTATCTGGTCTTCAAGGCCGCGGCCTTGGCAGAAAGCCGAGCAGAGAAAAAGAGCTGCTGCACTGTGGAGAGGCGGAAGCAAGACTAAAGATAGAAGTACCAGAGTGCCCAGTTCACTCCCAGTTCACTCCCAGTTCAGAAGGTGCTTCCTCCCACTTCACCACTGAAATAGTTTAGATTATTCTTTCCGTTTACCAACTTCCGTCCACCATATTCCCTTTCTTAAGGGGGCAACGTCAACCGGCCACACTGGGGTTGTGCTGGTGCAGGGGCCGGGGCTGGGGACAGGGCTGGGGACAGAGCTGGGGCAGGGCTGGGACCGGGCTGGGGCTGGGTTTGGTGCAGGGCTGGGGCTGGGGCAGGGGCGGGGGCTGGGGCAGGGCTGGGCCAGGGCTGGGCTGGGGCCAGGGATGCAGCCGGGGGTGGGGCTGGGGCTGGGGCAGGGCTGGGCCTGGGCTGGGGATGAGGCTGGGGTGGGGCTGGGGCTGGGTCCAGGGCTGTGGCTGGGCAATGGCTGGAGCTGGGCTGGGGCTGGGCTGTGGCTGTGGCTGGGCTGGGGCTGTGGCTGAGTCCAGGGCAGGGGCTGGGCTGGGGCTGGGGCTTGGCCGGGGCAAGGCTGGGCAGGGGCTGGGGCTGGGGCTGAGAGCAGGGTTGGGCTAGGGCTGGGGCTGGGGCGGGGGCTGGGGCTGGGGCCAGAGCTGGGGCTGGGCTGGGGCCAGGCTGGGGCTGAATTCGGTGCAGGGCTGGGGCTGGGGCAGGGCTGGGGCTGGGGCTGGGGGCAAGGATGGGGTTTGCGCTGGGGCTGGGCCAGGGCTTGGGCTGGGCTGGTAGAGGGGCTGGGCTGGGGTAGGCCTGGCACAGGGCTAGGCCTGGGGCTGGGCTGGGGCCGGGGCAGGGGCAGGGCTGGGGCAGGGCTGGAACTGGGGCTGGGCTGGGGCCAAGGTTGGGGCTGGGGCAGGGCTGGTGGCGAGGGTGGGGCTGGGGCTGGGGCTGCAGACAGCGCTGGGGCTAGGGCTGAGGTAGGGGTAGGGCTGGGGCTGGATTGGGACCAGGGCTGGGGCAGGACTAGGCTTGAGGCTGGGCCTTGGTCTGGGGCTGGGTTGGCGCAGGGCTGGGGCTGGGGCTGGAACCAAGTCTTGGGCAGGGCTGGGGCTGGGGCTGGAGCCAGGGTTGGGGCAGGAGCCAGGTCTGGGGCAGGGCTGAGGTCAGGCCTGGGGCTGCGGCTGGGGCAGGGCTGGGGCTAGGCTGGGGCTGGGCCTGGGGCTGGGCTGTGGCTGGGGCTCGGTACAGGGCTGGGGCCAGGCTGGGGCTGGGGCTGGGCTGGGGGCAGGGCTGGGAGTGGGGCAGGGGCACGGGCCGAGGCTGGGGACAGGGCTAGGGCTGGAGCTAGGGCAGGGCTGGGGCCAGGCTGGGGCTGGGTTCGGCTCAGGGCTGGGGCTTGGTCCAGGGCTGGGGCTGGGCTAGGGCAGGGCTGGGGCTGGGCTGGGACTGGGTCCAGGGCTGTGGCTGGGCTGTGGCTGGAGCTGGGCTGGGGCTAAGGGTGGGGCTGGGGCTGGGCTAGGGCTGGGCTGGGGCCGCGGCTGCGACTGGGTCTGGATCCAGGGCTGGGGCTGGGCAGGGCTGGGGCTGGACTGCGGCAGGGCTGGGGCTGGGGCTGGGGCCGGGGCAGGGCTGGGCTGGGGCAGGGCTGGGCTGGGGCCGGGGATGGGGCCGTGAGTGGGGCTTGGCTGGGGCTGGCCCGGGGCAGAGCTGGGCCTGGGCTGGGGATGAGGCTGGGGTGGGGCTGGGGCCGGGTCCAGGGCAGGGGCTGGGCTGGGGCTGGGGCTAGGCTGGGTCTAGGGCTGGGGCTGTGCTGGTGCTGTGCTGGGGGTGGGCTGGGGACTAGGGCTGGGGCAGGGCTGACACAGGGTTGGGGCTGACCTGGGGGCAGGGGCTGGGGCCTGGGGTAGGGCTGGGACTGAGGTTGGGGCTGGGGCTGGGGCTGGAGAAGGCTGGAGTCTGGGCCTTGGGCTGGGGCTGGGGGCAGTTCTGGGCTGGGGGCATGGCTGGGGCTGGGTTGGGGGCAGGGCTGGGTCTGGGGCTGGGGCCGGGGCTGGGGGAGGACTGAGGCTAGGGTAGGGCTGGGGCTGGGGCTGGGTCTGGGGCTGGGGCAGGGCTGGGGCTGGGGCTGGGGCTGTGGCTGTAACCAAGTCTTGGGCAGGGCTGGGGCTGGAGCTGGGGCGGGGGGCTGGGGCAGGGCTGGGGCTGGGCATGGACCGTGACTGGGCAGGGGTAGGGCTGGGGCAGCGGCTGGGCTGGGGACGAGGGTGGGGCTGGGGCTGGGGCTGGGGCTGGGGCTGCGGACTGGGCTGTGGCAGAGCTAGGGCTGGGCTGAGGGCAGGGCTGAGCTAGGGCTGGGCTGAGTGCAGGGCTGGGCTAGGGCTGGGGTTCGGGCAGGGCTGGGGCCGGGGCTGAGGCTGGGCTGGGGTCTGGGCTGGGCCTGGGACAGGGCTGGGCCCGAGGCTGCGGCAGGGCTGGGGTAGGGCTGGGGCTGGGGCTGGGCTGCGGCCGAGGCTGGGGCAGGGCTGGGGTAGGGCTGGGGCTGGGGCTGGGCTGGGGCTTGGGCTGGGGCAGGGCTGGGCCTGGGCTGGGACCAGGACTGGGCTGGGGCAGAGACTAGGGCAGGGCTGGGGCTGGGGCTGGGGCTGGGGCCGGGCTAGGGCTGGGCTAGGGGCAAGGATCGGGCTGGGCCTGGGGCTGGGCTGGGCTGGGGCTGGGGACAGGGCTGGGGCTGGGCTGGGGCTGGGGCTGGGGCTGGGCTGAGGGCACGGCTGGGCTAGGCCTGGGGCTGGGGCAGGGCTAGGTTAGGGCTGGGCTGAGGCCGGGGCTGGGGCTGGGACTGGGGTAGGGCAGGGATGGGCTAGGGCTGGGGCTGGGACAGGGCTGAGCTAGGGATGGGCTGGGGCCATGGATGGGGCCGGGGGTGGGGCTGGGGCTAGGGCTGGGCTAGGGCAGGGCTGGGCCCGGGGCTGGGGCTGGGGCTGGGTCCAGGGCTGGGGCTGGGCTGGGCTGGGGCTGGGCTGGGGCCGAGGGTGGGGCTGGGGCTGGGGCTGAGGGCAGGGCTGGGCTAGGGCTGGGACTGGGGCAGGGGCCGGGGCTGGGGACAGGGCTGGGGCCAGAGCTGGGGCAGGGCTGGGGCAGGGCTGGGGCTGGGTTCGGTGCAGGGCTGGGGCTGGGGCAGGGCTGGGGCTGGGCATGGACCATGACTGGGCAGGGGTAGGGCTGGGGCAGCGGCTGGGGCCAGAGCTGGGGCTGGGTCCAGGGCAGGGGCTGGGCTGGGGCTGGGGCTGGGCCGGGGCAGGGCTGGGGCAGGGGCTGGGCTGGGGCCGAGGGTGGGGCTGGGGCTGGGGCTGGGGCTGAGGGCAGGGCTGGGCTAGGGCTGGGGCTGGGGCAGGGGCCGGGGCTGGGGACAGGGCTGGGGCCAGAGCTGGGGCAGGGCTGGGGCCGGGCTGGGGCTGGGTTCGGTGCAGGGCTGTGGCTGGGCAGGGCGGGGGCTGGGGCAGGGCTGGGCTACGGCTGGGCTGGGACCAGGGATGGGTCCGGGGGTGGGGCTGGGGCTGGGGCAGGGCTGGGCCCGGGCTGGGGATGAGGCTGGGGTGGGCCTGGGGCTGGGTCCAGGGCTGGTGCTGGGCTGGGGCTGGGACTGGGGCAGGGCTAGGGCTGGGCTGGGGGCAAGGATGGCGTTTGGGCTGGGGCTGGGCCAGGGCTTGGGCTGGGCTGGGACCGGGGCTGGGCTGTGGTAGGGCTGGCACAGGGCTAGGCCTGGGGCTGGGCTGGGGCCGAGTCTAGGGCCGGGGCTGGGCTGGTGGCGAGGGTGGGGCTGGGGCTGGGGCTGGGGCTGCGGACAGGGCTGGGGCTAGGTCTGAGGTAGGGGTAGGGCTGGGGCTGGATTGGGGCCAGGGCTGGGGCAGGACTAGGCATGAGGCTAGGCCTTGGGCTGGGGCTGGGTTGGTGCAAGGCTGGGGCTGGGGCTGGAACAAAGTCTTGGGCAGGGCTGGGGCTGGTGCTGGAGCCAGGGTTGGGGCAGGAGCCAGGGCTGGGGCAGGGCTGAGGTCAGGCCTGGGGCTGCGGCTGGGGCTGGGCTGGGGCTGGGGCTGGGGCTGGGGCTGGGCCTGGGGCTGGGCAGTGGCTGGGGCTCGGCACAGGGCTGGGGCTGTGGCTGGGTCTGGGGCGGGGGACTGGGGCAGGGCTGGAACTGGGGCTGGGCTGGGGCCGAGTCTAGGGCCGGGGCTGGGCTGGTGGCGAGGGTGGGGCTGGGGCTGGGGCTTTGGCTGCGGACAGGGCTGGGGCTAGGTCTGAGGTAGGGGTAGGGCTGGGGCTGGATTGGGGCCAGGGCTGGGGCAGGACTAGGCATGAGGCTAGGCCTTGGGCTGGGGCTGGGTTGGTGCAAGGCTGGGGCTGGGGCTGGAACAAAGTCTTGGGCAGGGCTGGGGCTGGTGCTGGAGCCAGGGTTGGGGCAGGAGCCAGGGCTGGGGCAGGGCTGAGGTCAGGCCTGGGGCTGCGGCTGGGGCTGGGCTGGGGCTGGGGCTGGGGCTGGGGCTGGGCCTGGGGCTGGGCAGTGGCTGGGGCTCGGCACAGGGCTGGGGCTGTGGCTGGGTCTGGGGCGGGGACTGGGGCAGGGCTGGAACTGGGGCTGGGCTGGGGCCAAGGTTGGGGCTGGGGCTGGGCTGGTGGCGAGGGTGGGTCTGGGGCTGGACTGAGGGCAGGGCTGGGACTGGGGGCTGGGCTGGGGCTGGGGTCTGGGATGGGGCAGGACTGGGACTGGGGCAGGGGCACGGGCCGAGGCTGGGGACAGGGCTAGGGCTGGAGCTAGGGCAGGGCTGGGGCCAGGCTGGGGCTGGGTTCGGCTCAGGGCTGGGGCTTGGTCCAGGGCTGGGGCTGGGCTAGGGCAGGGCTGGGGCTGGGGCTGGGCTGGGGCTGGGTCCAGGGCTGTGGCTGGGCTGTGGCTGGAGCTGGGCTGGGGCTGAGGGAGGGGCTGGGGCTGGGCTAGGCCTGGGCTGGTGCCGGGGCTGCGACTGGGTCTGTATCTAGGGCTGGGGCTGGGCAGGGCTGGGGCTGGGCTGGGGCAGGGCTGGGGCTGTGCTGGGGCTGGGCTGGGGCTGGGCCGGGGCAGGGCTGGGCTGGGGCAGGGCTGGGGCCGGGCTGGGGCCGTGAGTGGGGCTGGGGCTGGGGCTGGGCCGGGGCAGGGCTCGGCCTGGGCTGGGGATGAGGCTGGGGTGGGGCTGGGGCCTGGTCCAGGGCAGGGGCTGGGCTGGGGCTGGAACCAAGGCATGGGCAGGGCTGGGGCTAGGCTGGGGCTGGGACTGGGGCTGGGACTGTGGCTGGGGCTGGGGAGAAGGCTGGGGCTAGGCTGGGGCTGGGGCAGGGCTAGGTTAGGGCTGGGGCTGGGGCTGGGGCCGGGGGTGGGGCTGGGCTAGGGATGGGCTGGGGCCGGGAATGGGGCTGGGACTGGGCTGGGCTAGGGATGGGGATGGTGCAGGGGCCGGGGCTGGGGACAGGGCTGGGGCTGGAGCTGGGGCAGGGCTGGGGCCGGGCTGGGGCTGGGTTCGGTGCAGGGCTGGGGCTGGACTGGGGCTGGGGCTGGGCCGGGGCACGGCTGGGGCAGGGGCCGGGCTGGGGCCGAGGGTGGGGCTGGGACTGGGGCTGGGGCTGAGGGCAGGGCTGGGCTAGGGATGGGGCTGGGGCAGGAACCGGGGATGGGTCCTGGGGTGGGGCTGGGGCTGGGGCAGGGGCAACGCTGGGCCAGGGCTTGGGCTGGGCCAGGGCTTGTGCTGGGCTGGGACCGGGGCTGGGCTGGGGTAGGGCTGGCACAGGGCTGGGGCTGTGGCTGGGTCTGGGGCGGGGACTGGGGCAGGGCTGGAACTGGGGCTGGGCTGGGGCCAAGGTTGGGGCTGGGGCTGGGCTGGTGGCGAGGGTGGGTCTGGGGCTGGACTGAGGGCAGGGCTGGGACTGGGGGCTGGGCTGGGGCTGGGGCTGGGGACAGGGCTGGGGCACGGGCTGGGGCTGGGGCTGGGCTGAGGGCAGGGCTGGGGCTGGGGTTGGGATGGGGCAGGACTGGGACTGGGGCTGGGGCACGGGCCGAGGCTGGGGACAGGGCTAGGGCTGGAGCTAGGGCAGGGCTGGGGCCAGGCTGGGGCTGGGCTAGGGCAGGGCTGGGGCTGGGGCTGGGCTGGGGCTGGGTCCAGGGCTGTGGCAGGGCTGTGGCTGGAGCTGGGCTGGGGCTGAGGGTGGGGCTGGGGTTGGGGCTGCGGACAGGGCTGCGGCTAGGGCTGAGGTAGGGGTAGGGCTGGGGCTGGATTGGGGCCGGGGCTGGATTGGGGCCAGGGCTGGGGCAGGGCTGAGGTCAGGCCTGGGGCTGCGGCTGGGGCAGGGCTGGGGCTGGGGCTGGGGCTGGGCCTGGGGCTGGGGCCAGGGCTGGTGCCAGGCTGGGTCTCGGGCTGGGCTGAGGACAGGGCTGGGGCTGGAGGCCGGGGCACGGGCCAAGGCTGGGGACAGGGCTAGGGCTGGAGCTAGTGCAGGGCTGGGGCCAGGCTGGCGCTGGGTTCGGCTCAGGGGTGGGGCTTGGTCCAGGGCTGGGGCTGGGCTAGGGCCGTGCTGGGGCTGGGGCTGGGCTGTGGCTGGGTCCAGGGCTGTGGCTGGGCTGTGGCTGGAGCTGGGCTGGGGCTGAGGGTGGGGCTGGGACCGGGGATGGGTCCGGGGGTGGGGCTGGGGCTGTGGCAGGGCTGGGCCTGGGCTGGGGATGAGGCTTGGGTGAGGCTGGGGCTGGGTCCAGGGCTGGTGCTGGGCTGGGGCTGGGACTGGGGCAGGGCTAGGGCTGGGCTGGGGGCAAGGACGGGGTTTGGGCTGGGGCTGGGCCAGGGCTTGGGCTGGGCTGGGGGCAAGGATGTGAAGCCCCAAAACAGATAGCTTTCGAGAATGTGAAGCAATTGAAGGAAGCACAAACCACATAGAGCAATAAATCGCTAAGGCCTGGGACACTGTGACAGAAAAAGGAGATAAGTGATAAGGGCTGACGAAGTGAGCATGATTCAGAACCAGAAAGGTCAAGCTGACCCTAACAACCTTGTCCAGTCAGTAAAACTAAGCCAGGCACACCGGGAATTGACCACCAAGAAGATCCTCAAAAGAGATGTCCCTGCCCACGCTCCACCTACACCACGCCTCTTATGAATATGTATGCAAAGATATGATTATGTATGTGATGTGATGCAATACCACATCCAAAACTGTATAAAAGACATGCTTTTGTTACGGGAAAGGCAGAAATCCATTTAGTGATTTCTCCAACGCGTTGCTAATAAAATACCTCCTGTCTATCTGACTTAAACTGAGTCTCTTAGGCAGTTATTCTTGCCTTTTGGGGCAAAATTCGGCATCAGATGGGGTTTGGGCTGGGGCTGGGCCAGGGCTTGTGCTGGGCTGGTAGAGGGGCTGGGCTGGGGTAGGGCTGGCACAGGGCTAGGCCTGGGGCTGGGCTGGGGCCGAGTCTGGGGCCGGGGCTGGGGCCGGGGCAGGTGCGGGGCCGGGGCAGGTGCAGGTCTGGGGCAGGGCTGGAACTGGAGCTGGGCTGGGGCCAAGTTTGGGGCTGGGGCTGGGGCTGGGGCTGCGGACAGGGCTGGGGCTAGGGCTGAGGTAGGGGTAGGGCTGGGGCTGGATTGGGGCCAGGGCTGGGGCAGGACTAGGCTTGAGGCTGGGCCTTGGGCTGGGGCTGGGTTGGTGCAGGGCTGGGGCTGGGGCTGGATCCAAGGCTTGGGCAGGGCTGGGGCTGGTGCTGGAGCCAGGGTTGGGGCAGGAGCCAGGGCTGGGGCAGGGCTGAGGTCAGGCCTGGGGCTGCGGCTGGGGCAGGGCTGGGGCTGGGCCTGGGGCTGGGCCTGGGGCTGGGCTGTGGCTGGGGCTCGGGACAGGGCTGGGGCCAGGCTGGGTCTGGGGCTGGGCTGAGGGCAGGGCTGGGGCTGGGGGCTGGGATGGGGCAGGACAGGGACTGGGGCAGGGGCACGGGCCGAGGCTGGGGACAGGGCTAGGGCTGGAGCTAGGGCAGGGCTGGGGCCAGGCTGGGGCTGGGTTCGGCTCAGGGGTGGGGCTTGGTCCAGGGCTGGGGCTGGGCTAGGGCTGTGCTGGGGCTGGGGCTGGGCTGGGGCTGGGTCCAGAGCTGGGGCAGGGCTGGGGCTGGAGCTGGGCTGGGGCTGAGGGTGGGGCTTGGGCTGGGCTAGGGCTGGGCTGGGGCCGGGGCTGCGACTGTGTGGTGGTTTGGCTCTGGCCTGGAGGCCAGATACCCACCAAGCCGCTCTATCACTCCCCCTCTTAAGTGAACAGGGGAAGAAGGGAAAGAAAATATAACAGAAGCCAGGGATAAGATAGGAGCAATTTAATAACACTAATAAGCAAACAGCAAATAGACCGCGCGGAAGCAAAGAAAGAAGAGGGAGAGATGTTAATCTCTACTTCCCATCAGCAGGACGGTGGTCGGTCTCGGGAAGCAGGGCTCTCTAAGCTTGGTGGTTCCTTGGGAGGATAAACGCCATGGACGAATCCCCAACACTTCCTTCTTTCATGTCCTTCTTATACCTGAGCTGACGTCAGATGGTATGGAATACCTCTTTGGCCAGTCTGAGTCAGCTGGCTCAGTTGTGTCCCCTCCCAAGATCCTGCCCACCCCTCCATGTACTCCTGGGGCAGGGAAATGTTGAAAGGACACAGCTCGGATACTGAATTCAGCCGTAGCCAAAACACTGCTGTGTTATCAACTGCTGCTGCAAAAAAACCACAGCACTAAAATGATGCTGTGAGGAGAATTAACTCCACCTCAGTTCAACCCAATACAATCTCCACCCCTTATTCCATACCATTTGCATCAAGCTCAGGTTTTACACATTTCAATACATTTAACCATCTCATTTGATTCTTACACCAAAATAACAAAAGAACACAAAAATGACTTCTTGCTTACATTCACAACCTGATCTACATACTTAAACTATCTCAATATTTCAACATATAGAGACTTATATCAATGTCTCAGTCCTCTCTTAAAGTTTTCTTCCTGCTCCTGTAGATGTCATTTGGGAATATTCAAGACAGAAGCAGGATATTCTGTACCAATGGTCCTGTGCGAATGGGCCCAAGTGCCACTGCACGAGCTATCTCTTGTTTGATCTGTTCGAAAGCTTGTTGCTGCTCACTACCCCGTTCAAATTGATTCTTCTTTCGAGTTACTCGATAGAGAGGGCTGACAAGCTGACTGTAGCCTGGAACATGCATCTTCCAGAACCCTACAAGGCCTAGAAAGGATTGTGTCTCTTTCTTGTTGGACGGTGGAGACATGGCTGTTATCTTGTTGACCACATCCATAGGTACATGACGGCGTCCATCCTGCCACTTTATTCCCAAGAACTGAATTTCTTGCGCAGGTCCTTTGACTTTGCTTTTCTTTATAGCAAACCCAGCCTTTAAGAGTATTTGAATGATTTTTTCTCCCTTCTCGAACACTTCCTTTGCTTTATCGCCCCACACAATGATGTCATCAATGTACTGGAGATGTTCAGGGGCCTCACCCTTTTCCAGTTCACTCTGAATTAGTCCATGACAAATGGTGGAGCTATGCTTCCACCCCTGGGGCAATCGATTCCACGTGTATTGAACACCCCTCCAGGTGAAAGCAAATTGTGGCCTGCACTCTGCTGCCAATGGGATTGAGAAGAACGCATTGGCGATGTCAATAGTAGCGTACCATTTAGCTGCCTTTGACTCCAGCTCATACTGGAGCTCTAGCATGTCTGGTACAGCAGCACTCAGTGGTGGTGTCACTTCATTCAGGCCACGATAGTCCACAGTTAATCTCCATCCTCCATCAGATTTTGGCACTGGCCATATGGGGCTGTTAAAAGGTGAGTGTGTTTTGCTGATCACTCCTTGGATCTCCAGCTGGTGAATCAGTTCATGAATGGGACCCAGGGAGTCTCGGTTTGTACGATACTGCCGTCGATGCACTGTTCTAGTAGCAATTGGCACCTGTTGTTCTTCAACCTGTAGCAATCCCACAACGAAAGGACTTTCTGAAAGGCCAGGCAGGGTAGACAGCTGTCTGATCTTCTCTGTATTCACCGTGGCCACACCAAAAACCCATCTATAACCCTTTGAATCCTTGAAGTACCCCCTCTTGAGATAATCAATACCAAGAATGCAAGGGGCTTCTGGTCCAGTCACAATGGGATGTCTTTCCCACTTGTCCCCTGTTAGACTCACATCAGCTTCTAATACAGACAGCTCTTGGCAGCCTCCTGTCACTCCAGAAATCCAAAGAGATTCAGCACCTCTATGCCCTGATGGCATCAATGTACACTGCGCCCCTGTGTCTACCAGCACCTTGTATTTCTGTGGCTTTGATGTGCCAGGCCATCGAATCCACACAGTCCAATATACTCTGTCATCCCTCTCCTCCTCCTGGCCGAAGGCAGGGACCCTCTACTCCTGGTCCTCATCAGAGCATTCACTGTCTGATCTGGGTAGTACCTGACCATCGAGATCAAGGGGTGTAACCTCAATTCTTCTCCTGAGAGATCGTTGATTACTTTCCTGGCTCTTTACAGCAGATACCTTTGCTGTTTTCTTAAATGATCCCTTTTTAGTTGTTGTTTTTCCTTTCAGTTCACGTACCCGAGCTTCCAGTTTATAAGTGGGTTCACCATCCCACTTCCTCATGTCCTCCCCCTGGTCACGAAGGAAAAACCAGAGTATTCCACGTGGTGTGCGTCTAGGGCTCCCTCTCTCTCCGATTGAGGCAGGAGGGGACAGATTTCTTGGAGTAGACCTGGTCAATGAGGCACTGGCGCGTGGAGATGAGTTAGTACAGAGGTTATCTTCAAAATTCTGGAGCCAGGCTGACACAATCTCCACAGACCGTGCGTCCTCATCCAAATAGTACATCATTGCTAGGCTGTTAGAATACGATGCTGGAGCGCCTTGGATCACTTTCCTCCACATGGCCCGTGTGCATGGGACATCTTCTGGATCTGTGGAGACACTTTGATCATCTAAATCACTATAGATAACTTCCAACACTGCTAATTCTCTTAAGTATTGGATTCCTTCATCTGCTGTATTCCACTTCCCTGGAGAACTCATAAGGTCCTCCTTGCATGGGTACCTGGCCCTCACACTTAGCAGGAGTCGTCTCCAGAGGCTGCATATGCCTGTCTCCTTTGCAATGCCTTTCTCAATACCTCTGTTTCTAGCAATGGGTCCCAATTGTTGGGCCTCTTTGCCTTCCAGCAGTTGGCTGTCAGCCCCATTATCCCAGCACCGGAGCAGCCAAGCAGCAATTCGCTCTCCTGGCTGGCGACTATAATCCTTGCGTATGTCTCTCAGTTCTGCTGAGGTCAAGGACCGAGTAGTCTCTGCCTCTTGTCTAATCTCACTCACATCCTCTGATCTCCCACTTGATGGACCAGCCTCTTGATCATAATCCTCCTCATCCCTTATCAATCGATGAGAGGGACCTGTTGACCTCCTTGTCCACTGCTTCTTTTTTACAACTGGGGCAATCTCTCTGGTTGCTGTCTGGGTCCCCATCTCCACCACGGTGTCCTCAGGTAGTGTTTGGGTGCCTGCCTCAGCCATAGTCCTCATAGAGTATTGAACTGTGGCTCGGTAAGCACAGGCCAGGCCCCAGTAAAGTGCAAGAAGTTGTTTGTTCTCATTGGGATAAGCGAGGCACCCTTCTATCAGATGGCGAGTTAGTTTAGTAGGATCGCTCGCCTCTTCTGGGGTAAAGTCCCAGGCTATGGGAGGTGATAACTGTCCTAGGAATCTGCCCAAATCCTTCCACACACCCTGCCACCCAGGGACTGAGCGCTTCAAGTCACACTTCAATATATCCCCACCTGAAGACTGTCTCTTCTCATGCCATGATGGAATCAAACTCCACAAAACCCGTAACATGCCAGTAATGTTGATTAGCAGCACTAGGGAGCTCACATATGGATGGATCAAAATTTTGGGGGCCTTCATAATAAAATTCTCTACACTCATTTCAGGTGGGGAGACAGAAATGATGATCTCTCTAGCATAGCTCCCACAGAACAGCAGCCCTACAAACAGGAGAAAGAGACACATAGACGTTATTTGCTTCGGCATGTTCCTAAACAAATGAAGTATTTCCAAAACAAAGCAGAAATTATCAGCAAGCCACGTGACCAGCACAGAAGCCTGTATCATAAGCAAGCTTATATAAAAAAAAACCCTGCAGAAACTACAGCTATGTTATATTTTCGATTTCCCGGCCAATGCACCAAAAAAGGACTGTGGTGGTTTGGCTCTGGCCTGGAGGCCAGATACCCACCAAGCCGCTCTATCACTCCCCCTCTTAAGTGAACAGGGGAAGAAGGGAAAGAAAATATAACAGAAGCCGGGGATAAGATAGGAGCAATTTAATAACACTAATAAGCAAACAGCAAATAGACCGCGCGGAAGCAAAGAAAGAAGAGAGAGAGATGTTAATCTCTACTTCCCATCAGCAGGACGGTGGTCGGTCTCGGGAAGCAGGGCTCTCTAAGCTTGGTGGTTCCTTGGGAGGATAAACGCCATGGACGAATCCCCAACACTTCCTTCTTTCACGTCCTTCTTATACCTGAGCTGACGTCAGATGGTATGGAATACCTCTTTGGCCAGTCTGAGTCAGCTGGCTCAGTTGTGTCCCCTCCCAAGATCCTGCCCACCCCTCCATGTACTCCTGGGGCAGGGAAATGTTGAAAGGACACAGCTCGGATACTGAATTCAGCCGTAGCCAAAACACTGCTGTGTTATCAACTGCTGCTGCAAAAAAACCACAGCACTAAAATGATGCTGTGAGGAGAATTAACTCCACCTCAGTTCAACCCAATACAATCTAACCCTAACCCTTCCCCCACCTTTATTCTCTAGAATGTAAAGGGGTTGGGGGCAGATCCTCTGCCCACCTCAACCATCCTCTGCTACCAAGAATGTGCTGGGTTGAGGCAGGCCCCTTCCCCACCCCTGGCAACAATAAACACTCAGACAAACGGATTGCAAAAGTGATGGAAAGTTTAAATAGAAAGCAGTGAACTTTTACAGAAAAGCAAAAGCAGAGTGACAAAGAAAAATCCCAAAGCAGACCCAGAGAGATCCCATCCCCACCTGAGGGTACATCCGAGACCCCCAGGGCTCCTTCTTCCCCCTCCCACTGCTAGGCTAGTCTCAGCTGGCCAGATCTGAGACTGCCCATCCCCCCGTGGCCTTGGGCCTAGCCAGGCCCAAAGCCAGGAGACATCTCCCCAGTTACCGGCTGACGGAGGAGGAAGAAAAGAGATAGTGCTAGACTCCGCACTGGATCTTATAGTGGTGCAAAGGATTGTGGTATGAAATACTACATAATTTCCTGTGTCCACCCCTCTGGGCTGGACTTCTGGACACAGGAAGTAAACATTGCAGGGGGGCACCCAGTTCAAACTGTAACAGACTGGGTCTGGATCCAGGGCTGGGGCTGGGCAGGGCTGGGGCTGGGCTGCGGCAGGGCTGGGGCTGTGGCTGAGGCTGGGCTGGGGCTGGGCCGGGGCAGGGCTGGGCTGGGGCAGGGCTGGGGCCGGGCTGGGGCTGGGTTCGGTTCAGGGCTGGGGCTGGGGCAGGGCTGGGCTGGGGCCGAGGATGGGGCCGTGAGTGGGGCTGGGGCTGGGGCTGGGCCGGGGCAGGGCTGGGCCTGGGCTGGGGATGAGGCTGGGGTGGGGCTGGGGACGGGTCCAGGGCAGGGGCTGGGCTGGGGCTGGGGCTACGCTGGGTCAAGGGCTGGGGCTGTGCTGGTGCTGTGCTGGGGGTGGGCTGGGGACTAGGGCTGGGGCAGGGCTGACACAGGGCTGGGGCTGGGCTGGGGGCAGGGGCTGGGGCCTGGGGTAGGGCTGGGACTGAGGTTGGGGCTGGGGCTGCGGGCTGGGCTGTGGCCGAGCTAGGGCTGGGCTGAGGTCAGGGCAGGGCTAGGGCTGGGGTTCCGGCAGGGCTGGGGCCGGGGCTGAGGCTGGGCTGGGGTCTGGGCTGGGCCTGGGAGAGGGCTGGGCCCAAGGCTGCGGAAGGGCTGGGGTAGGGCTGGGGCTGGGGCTGGGCTGCGGCCGAGGCTGGGGCAGGGCTGGGGTAGGGCTGGGGCTGGGGCTGGGCTGGGGCTTGGGCTGGGGCAGGGCTGGGCCTGGGCTGGGACCAGGACTGGGCTGGGGCAGAGACTAGGGCAGGGCGGGGGCTGGGGCTGGGGCTGGGGCCGGGCTAGGGCTGGGCTGGGGGCAAGGATGGGGCTGGGCCTGGGGCTGGGCTGGGCTGGGGCTGGGGCTGGGGCAGTGCTAGGTTAGGGCTGGGCTGAGGCCGGGGCTGGGGCTGGGACTGGGGCAGGGCAGGGATGGGCTAGGGCTGGGGCTGGGACAGGGCTGAGCTAGGGATGGGCTAGGGCCGAGTCTGGGGCTGGGGCTGGGGCTGGGGCTGGGGCTGGGCCTGGGGCTGCGGACAGGTCTGGGGATGAGGGTTGGGCTGGGCTGGGGCTGGGGCTGGGCTGGGGCAGGGCTGGGTCTGGGGACAGGGCTGGGGATGAGGGTTGGGCTGGGCTGGGGCTGGGGCTGGTCTGGGGCAGGGCTGGGTCTGGGGACAGGGCTGGGGATGAGGGTGGGGCTGGGCTGGGGACTGGGCTGGGCCTGGAGCAGGGCTGGGCCCGAGGCTGGGGCAGGGATGGGGTAGGGCTGGGGTTGGTGCTGGGCTGGGGGCAGGGATTGGGATGGGGCTGGGGCAGGGCTGGCGATGGGGCTGGGGCTGGGCTGGGGCTGCGGCTGGGGTGAGGGCTGGGGATGGGGCTGGGTGCAGGGCTGGGGCTGGGCTGGGCCTGGGTCCAGGGCTGGGGCTGGGTTGGGGCCGGGGCTGGGGCAGGACTAGGCTGGAGGCTGGGCCTTGGGCTGGGGCTGGGCTGGGGGCAGGGATGGGGCTGGGGCTGGAACCATGTCTTGGACAGGGCTGGGGCAGGGCTGGGTCTGGGTCTGGGTCTGGGGCTGGGGCAGGGCTGGGCTAGGGCTCGGGGCAGGGCTGGGCTAGTGCTGGGCTGGGGCCAAGGCTGAGGCTAGGCTGAGGGCAGGGCTGGGGTAGGGCTGGGGGCAGGGCTGGGCTAGTGCTGGGCTGGGGCCGTGGCTGAGGCTGGGCTGAGGGCAGGGCTGGGCTAGGGCTGGGCCTGGGACAGGGCTGGGCTAGGGCTGGGCTGGGGCCGAGGCTGAGGCTGGGGCTGCGGAAGGGCTGGGGCTGGGCTGGGGCTGGGGCTGGGGTCAGGGATGGGGCTGGGGCTGGGCTGGGCTGGGGGCCAGGATGGGGCTGTTGCTGGGGCTGGTGCTTGGGCTGGGGTAGGGCTGGGTCTAATGCTGGGGCTGGGCTGACGGCAGGGATGAGGTAGGGCTGGGAATGGGGCAGGGCTAGGTTAGGGCTGGCCTGGGGCTGGGGCTGTGGCTGGGACTGGGACTGGGACTGGGACTGGGACTGGGACTGGGGCTGGGACTGGGGCAGGGCTGGGGCTGGGCTGGGCCTGGGACAGGGCTGGGCTCGAGGCTGGGGCAGGGCTGGGGTAGGGCTGGAGCCGGGGCTGGGAGCAGGGCTGGATCTGAGGTTGAGGCCGGGGCTGGGGCTGGGCTGGGTGCAGGGCTGGGGCTGGGCTGGGGCTGGGGCTGGGAGCAGGGCTGGATCTCAGGTTGAGGCCGGGGCTGGGGCTGGGTTGGGTGCAGGGCTGGGGCTGGGGCTGGAACCAAGCCTTGGGCAGGACTGGGGCTAGGGCTGGGGCCGGGGCTGGGGCTGGGGATGGGGCTGGGTCCCTGGCAGGGCTGGGGCCGGATATGGGGCAGGGCTCAGGCCAGGCTGGGGCTGGGGCTGGGCTGGGGATGAGAGTGGGGCTGGGCTGGGGTCTGGGCTGGGCCTGGGGCTGGGCTGGACCCGAGGCTGGGGCAGGGCTGGTGTAGGGCTGGGGCTGGGTCTGGGCTGGGGGCAGGGCTGGGGCTGGGGCTGGGCTGGGGATGAGGGTGGGGCTGGGCTAGGGTCTGGGCTGGGGCCAGGGCTATGACTGGGGCTGGGTTCAGGGCTGGGGCTTGGTCCAGGGCTGGGGCTGGGCTGTGGCTGGGGCTGGGCTGGGGCAGGGGCTGGGCTGGGGCTGGGGCTGGGCCGGGGCAGGGCTGGGGCTGGGGCTGGGGCTGAGGGCAGGTGTGGCCGGTTGACGTTGCCCCCTTAAGAAAGGGAACATGGTGGACGGAAGTTGGTAAACGGAAGGAATAGTCTAAACTAATTTCATTGGACGAGTGGGAGGAAGCACTTTTCGGAACTGGGAGTGAACTGGACATTTCCAGCACTTCTCAGTCAGTCTTGCTTCCGTCTTTGCTTCGTGCAGCAGCTTTGCCTGTGCTGGGCTTTCTGCCAACGCCTCGGCCTTGAAAACCAGATAACAGGCCTGTATACTAACTCCCTTCCAATTAACACAAACTGCTTCTAACTTTTTTTTCCTCTCTTCTCTTTCTCTTTCTATCCCATTCTGGGGAAAGGGGGGGAAGAGAGGGGAGAGCGGAGGTGGGGGACCCCTCTCTGCCGAGGGGGGCACTCTCATTTCTGTGTTACTCTGTTGTATATCTTTGTATATATTGTAGATATTGTAAATTTGTAAATATTCCCCTGCAAACCCTACATCGCTTTGTAAATATAGCTCCACTGCTTTGCTAATTCAGCTTGCGAGTTTTTTTTTTCCTTTCCCTTCAATTTTTTTTTTTCCTTTTACTTTACAAGGGGGAAGGGAGGAGGCTTCTCAGCCTTATCCTTCCAAACCCACCACATTTTTTTTTATTGGCGCCCAACGTGGGGCAGATAATTAGTTTAATTTATTATTTGATTGATTTAGTGTTTTCCAGCTGAATTAGCAAACATGAAGGTATTGTGGTTTGTGGAGCGATTATTCTTTTCAATTTTTGGTGCTCTGGTTTACAGATATTGTTTGGGTTTGATTTTGGATTACCTGGGCAAATATTTGGTGCGGACAATTTATATGTGGGTTATGTATAGAGTTAAATTATGGTATGGAAAATGTATTAATTTATTATGGCCAGTGAGATACAGGAATGTTACCTCCACCACTCTCCCAATTGAGATAAAGGGTTTTAAGATTCCGCCTGAGGAGACAGTAACTTTAGGTGATGCCTGGGATCCAAAGGTGATTTATTTCATGTGTATAATCCTGCTCTCAGTGATAATTAACGTGTATCTCCTGATTTCTTTACGGCGAGAGAGAAAGGTGTCCAGAGCTTGTTTTGTTATTAAAACTAGGTCAAAAAGAAAACGCCGTGGCTCTCGATCAGTCCCAGAGTCATCTAGTGATGAGGACTGTGCGGAACCCGTGTCAGTTAAAAAGAAGGCTAAAAAGTTAATCGGTAAGGCAGCTCTAAATGACTTTGCTGATTCTGGCAAGCAGCCAAGGGCATCGGCTGGTATCAACATGGCACCTACTCCTTCTCCCACTCCTTCTCCTTCTTCTTCTTCTCCGTCGGCCATTAACGGAGCAACGTCACTTCCACCCACTCCCTCGGTGGGACCGGAAGTCACTGCCCCAGCAGCTGATTTATCTCAGGACCTGTCAGCTTCCATTAAGGTGGCTGTGAATTCAAACACAGCTCCAGTTAAGGTGGCTCCTTTAAAGACTAGAGCTGGAAAGGGCAAAGATGGAGAAGAAGAGGAGGAGACTGATCCTGGTGAGGGGCCCTCTACTCTAAAAGATCCTGCTCAGGAGGAAGAGAAGGTTTGTTTTAAAGATCTAGCTAACCTAGTGAGATCAAAGCAGGATAGAGATGAAGCTAGGAAAGCAGCTGGCAAAGGTGGTTCTCAGCTTAAAGAGATCCTTAGGAGAATGACAGCAGGATTTTATGGGCAAAGAATTCAGGGAGATGAAGATGAAGATGATTTTACGGAATGTTCATCACCACGGGAGGAATTGCGAAATGTCCGTAAAGATTTCACCAGGGCAGATAAGGAGCCAGTTCTAGCTTGGCTTAGTAGGTGTTATGATACAGGTGCTTCAGCTCTAACAGTTGGAGACAAGTCAGCAGCTCAGTTAGGAACTCTCTCAAGGGACAATGGAATAGATAGACATCTAGGCGAAGCTCTCGGTAAGGTTAATCTGTGGATACGCCTTTTAATAGCGGTTGCCCTGAGATACCCTTCCCGAGATGATCTTCCCTGGAATCCTAAACCCTGGACTACCATAGATGAGGGAATTAAGCGCTTGAGAGAATTTGCTGTTAGAGAGCTACTCTATGGTGAACATGAAACTCTGAATCCTGATGACATTCCTGTGGGTATTGGTCTTGCTAAAAAGATCATCAAACTTGCTCCTTCTAATTATGCAAACATTCTGGCAAGCAGAATTGTATCAAGAAGTTATGGTGGAGCTTCTCCTACGGTTGGCCAATTCAGTGATCAAATGAGACAATTGGAGGATAGCATGACACGTGGTTCTTTGGTTTCAGCCATCAAAACTATGTCTGGTGATATTCAGAATTGCATAAGAGAGTTAAAAGATGAATTTAGAAATTCCATATCCCAATTGGCACAAAGGGATAGTTTCAATTCTTCCTCCAGGTGGGTACAAGTCTCATCTGTGAGGAATACACGTCCTCCAAGGAGGTCATTCCAAAACAGGACATTCCAAAACAGGTCATTCCAAAACAGACCACCAAGGCAATCACGTAGAACTATTTGGATAACTCTGCGTGATCAGTTTGGTGAGAACATGAACCGCTGGGATGGCCAACCAACTTCTAATCTTTTCAGGAGACTGAGGGAGTTGCAAAGTGGCAGAACCCAAGGTAGCAATACCAGAAGGGTAGCTGTTACTTCCACAGTTCCCCAGAACAACCCTAGTAGCTCCAACAGTGGCTCCAGTTATAACATGCAAAGTTACAACCCTGCACAATATGTGCAATGCACATGTGCGCATGTTCCCCATAACTAGGGGTGCCCTGCCTCACGCCAGGGGGAGGAGAGGGATAACAGAGATAATAGAATCTATTGGGATGTGTACATCCAGTGGCCTGGCACTTCACAATTTCGGAAGTACAGGGCCTTGGTTGACACAGGAGCTCAGTGCACCATAATACCATCAAATTATCAGGGATCAGAGTCTATAACTATTCTGGGAGTCACTGGTGGATCTCAAGAGTTAAGTAAGGTAGAGGTTAATATAAGTTTAACTGGTAAACAATGGAGGAAGCATACAGTTGTGACCGGACCTGATGCACCTTGTATTTTGGGAATTGATTTTTTGAGAGAAGGGCGTTTCAAGGACCCTAGAGGTTACAAATGGGCTTTTGGAGTAGCTTCAATAGAAATTGATGGACAAAAATTGAAGCTGTCTGCCAGACCTGAACTTTCTGATGAATCTGCAGTTGTGGGACAACATAAGATACAGGACATTAAATTGCCGGTTGCTTCTCAGACTGTGCATCACAGACAATACAGAACCAACCGTGACTCTTTGTTGCCCATTCAGAATCTGATTCGTCAGTTGGAAAGTCAGAAAGTCGTCAGCAAAACTCATTCACCTTTCAACAGTCCAGTGTGGCCTGTGCGGAAGCAGAATGGAGACTGGCGTCTGACGGTAGACTACCGAGCCCTAAATGAAGTGACACCACCTATGAGTGCAGCAGTACCAGACATGATGGAGCTACAGTATGAGCTGGAATCCAAAGAGGCCAAATGGTATGCTACCATAGACATTGCTAATGCATTTTTCTCTATTCCCATAGCAGAGGAATGCAGGCCTCAATTTGCTTTCACCTGGAGAGGAATCCAGTACACTTTCAACAGACTGCCAATGGGCTGGATCCACAGCTCAAGCATCTGTCATGCAGTGATCCACGATGCTCTGGAGAAAGGTGGTGCTCCAGAACACATCCAGTTCATCGATGATATCATCGTCTGGGGTAAAACTGCTGAGGAAGTCTTTGAGAAAGGTAACAAAATCATTGACATTCTTCTGAATGCAGGTTTTGCCATCAAGCGAGACAAGGTGAAAGGACCTACCACAGAGATTCAATTTCTAGGAGTGCGATGGCAGGATGGACGCCGACACATTCCAGTGGATGTGGTAAATAGAGTCTCTACCATGGCAAGTCCCACAAACAAGCAAGAGACCCTACGTTTCTTGGGGATAGTGGGATTTTGGAGACTGCACATTCCTGGATACAGTCAGATTGTGAAACCTCTGTATGATGTGACTCGAAAGAGAAACCATTTCCACTGGGGACCTGAACAGCAAGCAGCCTTTGACCAGATAAAGCAAGAGGTGATTCAAGCAATGGGTCTGGGACCAGTCCGAGATGGTCCAGACATTAAGAACATTTTGTACACGGCTGCAAGTGACAATGGTCCAACCTGGTGCTTGTGGCAAAAAGCTCCAGGTGAGACACGTGGACGACCTCTTGGTTTCTGGAGTCGAGGTTACAGAGGTTCAGAGGCTAACTATACTCCAATAGAGAAAGAAATTTTAGCTGCCTATGAAGGAGTGAAAGCATCTTCTGAAGTGATTGGAACTGAATCACAACTTCTTCTAGCTCCCAGATTACCAGTTTTGAATTGGATGTTCAAAGGCAAAGGTTCCACACCACATCATGCCACAGACTCAACCTGGTCTAAGTGGATGGCTCTGATAACACAGAGAGCTCGAATGGGAAATCTTGAAAGACCTGGTCTAGTGGAGGTGATCTCAAGTTGGCCTGAAGGCATCAACTGTGCTAAACCTCCAGAGGAGAAAGTAACTCGTGCTGAGGAAGCTCCTCCTTACAATGACCTTTCTGATGATGAAAAGAAATATGCTTTGTTCACAGACGGTTCCTGTCGTCTTGTTGGAAACAAGCGAAGGTGGAAGTCTGCAGTGTGGAGTCCGACACGCCGAGTTGCAGAGGCGAAAGATGGAGAAGGAGAATCCAGTCAGTTTGCAGAGGTAAAAGCTGTCCAGCTAGCTCTCGACGTAGCTGAACGTGAGAGATGGCCAAAGCTTTATCTCTACACCGACTCATGGATGGTAGCCAATGCTCTATGGGGTTGGCTAAAGAACTGGAAAAAGAGTGGTTGGCAGAGAAAAGGAAAACCCATTTGGGCAGCCAACCTGTGGCAGGACATTGCTGATCGAATCGAGAGAATTCCAGTGAAAGTGAGACACATCGATGCTCACATTCCTAAGAGCAAAGCTACTGAGGAACAGCAACACAACCATCAGGCAGATCTAGCTGCAAGAGTTTCTCAAGTAGACATGGACTCTAATCTTGATCTCGACTGGAAACACCGAGGTGAGATATTCTTAGCTCGGTGGGCTCACGATTCGTCAGGACATCAAGGCAGAGATGCAACATACCAATGGGCTCGTGACAGATCCATAGACATTTCCATGGATGCTATCACACAAGTCATCCATGACTGTGACATTTGTGCTGCTATTAAGCAGGCAAAACGACTTAAGCCCTTGTGGTATGGTGACAGATGGTCCAAGTACAAGTATGGTGAAGCTTGGCAGATTGACTACATCACTCTACCACGTTCTCGTTCTGGTAAGCAATACGTGCTTACTATGGTAGAAGCAAACACTGGATGGTTGGAAACTTATCCAGTTCCACATGCAACTGCACGCAACACCATTCTCGGTCTGGAGAGACAGATCCTGTGGAGACACGGAACTCCAGAGAGGATTGAGTCAGACAACGGAACTCATTTCAAGAACAACCTTGTAAAGAACTGGGCAAAAGAGCACGGTATTGAGTGGATATTCCACATTCCCTACTATGCACCAGCTTCAGGGAAGATTGAACGCTACAACGGTTTGTTGAAGACCACTCTCAAAGCCATGGGGGGTGGATCTTTGAAAAACTGGGAAAAACATTTAGCACAAGCAACCTGGCTGGTAAATAGTAGAGGTTCAGTGAACCGAGCTGGACCTGCACATTCAGATTTGCTACAGAAAGTAGAAGGTGATAGAGTTCCTGTTGTTAGAGAAAAGAATCTGTTAGGTAAAACTGTTTGGGTATTTTCACCCTCAGGAGAGGCTAAGCCTGTCCAAGGGGTGGTTTCAGCTGAAGGTCCGGGTCACACTCATTGGGTAATGCAAGAGAATGGTGAAATTCAGTGTATTCCACAAAGAAATTTAACTTTAGCTGAAAGAGGTTAATTTTGAACTGCTGTACAGCTACATCGCGTCCAGAGGAAGAATCAACGAGGAATCTACGGTGCACGAACCCTGAGATCCCTGAGAGCCCTGAGTCAACTAAGAGACCCTGAGATTTCCCTGTTTCCCTTTTCTTTGCTTCGTCGGCGAAGAAATGAACTGTTTTCCATTTTTCTCATTTTCTGATTTTCTTAGACTTTTGAATCATCTACATCTGAGCATAGCTGAAATGGACTATGAACTTTACTCACGAACTGTAAATATCGTTTTGGATTAGATGGACAGTATGAACAGCCAATGAAATCGTTTAGAAGGGGTGGACTGTGGCCGGTTGACGTTGCCCCCTTAAGAAAGGGAACATGGTGGACGGAAGTTGGTAAACAGAAGGAATAGTCTAAACTAATTTCATTGGACGAGTGGGAGGAAGCACTTTTCGGAACTGGGAGTGAACTGGACATTTCCAGCACTTCTCAGTCAGTCTTGCTTCCGTCTTTGCTTCGTGCAGCAGCTTTGCCTGTGCTGGGCTTTCTGCCAACGCCTCGGCCTTGAAAACCAGATAACAGGCCTGTATACTAACTCCCTTCCAATTAACACAAACTGCTTCTAACTTTTTTTTCCTCTCTTCTCTTTCTCTTTCTATCCCATTCTGGGGAAAGGGGGGGAAGAGAGGGGAGAGCGGAGGTGGGGGACCCCTCTCTGCCGAGGGGGGCACTCTCATTTCTGTGTTACTCTGTTGTATATCTTTGTATATATTGTAGATATTGTAAATTTGTAAATATCTCCCTGCAAACCCTACATCGCTTTGTAAATATAGCTCCACTGCTTTGCTAATTCAGCTTGCGAGTTTTTTTTTCTTTCCCTTCAATTTTTTTTTTTCCTTTTACTTTACAAGGGGGAAGGGAGGAGGCTTCTCAGCCTTATCCTTCCAAACCCACCACAGCAGGGCTGGGCTAGGGCTGGGGCTGGGGCAGGGGCCGGGGCTGGGGACACGGCTGGGGCCAGAGCTGGGGCAGGGCTGGGGCTGGGTTCAGTGCAGGGCTGGGGCTGGGGGCAGGGATGGGGCTGAGTCTGGGTTGGGGGCTGGGCCAAGGATGGGGCCAGGGCTGGGGCTGGGGCTGGGCTAGGGGCTGGAGGCTGGGTCCAGGGCTGGGGCTGGGGCTGGGCTGGGTCCAGGGCTGGGGCTGGGCGGTGGCTGGGCTGGGCTGGGGCAGGGCTGGGACTGAGGTTGGGGCCGGGGCTGGGGCTGGGTTGGGGCCGGCGCTGAAGCAGAACTGGGCTGGAGGCTGGGCCTTGGGCTGGGGCAGGGCTGGGGGCAGGGTGGGGCTGGGGTGGGAACCAACTCTATGGCTGGGCTGGGGCTGGGGCTCGGGCTGGGGCAGGACTGGGGCTGGGACAAGGCTGGGGCCGGGGCTGGGGTTGGGGCTGGAGCTGGGGCAGGGCTGGGGGCAGGGATGGGAGTGGGGCTGGGCAGGTGCCGGGGCTGGGGCCCGGGCTGGGGCATGACTGGGGCTGGGCTGTGGCTGGGGCTGGGGCTGGGCTGTGGCTGGGGCTGAGGCAGGGCTGGGGCTGAGTTCGGTGCAAGGCTGGGGCTGGGGGCAGGGATGGGGCTGAGTCTGGGTTGGGGGCTGGGCCAAGGATGGGGCCAGGGCTGGGGCTGGGGCTGGGCTAGGGGCTGGAGGCTGGGCTGGGGCTGAGGCAGGGCTGGGGCAGGGCTGGGGCTGCGGCAGGGCTGGGGCCAGGGCTGAGGCTGGGCTAGGGTCTGGGCTGGGCCTGGGACACGGCTGGGCCCGAGGCTGGAGCAGGGCTGGGGCTGGGCTAAGGGCAGGGCTGGGTTAGGTCTGTGGCTGTGCAGGGCTGGGCTAGGGCTGGGCTGGGGTCGGGGCTGGGGCCGTGGGTGGGGCTGGGCTGGTGTCTGGGCTGGGCCTGGGGCAGGGCTGGGCTCGAGGCTGGGGCGACGCTGTGGCTGTGGCTGGGCTGGGGCAGGGCTGGGGATGAGGCTGGGGTGGGGCTGGGGCTGGGTCCAGGGCAGGGCTGGGGCTGGGCTGGGGCTGGGGCTGGGTCCAGGGTGGGGATGGGGCTGGGCTGGGGGCAGGGCTGGGGCTCGGCGGTGGCTGGGGCTGGGCTGGGGCTGGGGCTGGGTCCAGGGTGGGGATGGGGCTGGGCTGCGGGCAGGGCTGGGGCTTGGGCTGGGCTGGGGTTGGGGCTGGGTCCAGGGCTGGGGCTGGCCTGTGGCTGGGGCTGGGCTGGGACAGGGCTGGGGCTGGTGCTGAGTTAGGGGTAGGGCTGGGGCTGTGCTGGGGCCGGGGCTGGAACCAAGGTTTGGGCAGGGCTGGGGCTGGGGCTGGGGCAGGGCTGGGGCTGGGTGAGGGCTGGGCTAGGGGTGGGCTGGGGGCAGGGATGGGGCTGGGGCTGGGGGCAAGGATGGGGATGGGGCTGGGCTGGGCTGGGAGCCGGGATGGGGCTGGGCTGGGACCGGGGCTGGGCTGGGAGCAGGGCTGGGCAGGGCTGGGGCTGTGTCTGGGGCTGGGGCGGGGACTGGGGCAGGGCTAGGGCTGGGGCAGGGCTGGGGCTGTGGCTGTGGCTGGGTCGGGGCTGGGGCCGGGGCTGGGGCAGGGCTGGTGCCAAGGGTGGGGCTGGGTCTGGGGCTGGGGCTGGGGCTGCAGACAGGGCTGGGGCTAGGGCTGAGTTAGGGGTAGGGCTGGGGTTGTGCTAGGGCTGGGGCTGTGCTGGGGCCGGGCCTGGAACCAAGGTTTGGGCAGGGCTGGGGCTGTGGCTGGGGCGGGGCTGGGGCAGGAGCCAGGGCTGGGGCAGGGCTGGGGCCGTGCCTTGGTCTGGGGCTGGGGCAGGGTTGGGGCTGGGCTGGGCTGGGGCTGGGCTGGGGCAGGGCTGGGTCTGGGGACAGAGCTGGGGATGAGGGTGGGGCTGGGCTGGGGTCTGGGCTGGGCCTGGGGCAGGGCTGGGCCTGAGGCTGGGGCAGGGATTGGGTAGGGCTGGTGTTGGGGCTGGGCTGGGGGCAGGGATGGGGATGGGGCTGTGCTGGGGCCGGGGCTGGAACCAAGGTTTGGGCAGGGCTGGGGCTGGGGCTGGGGCAGGGCTGGGGCTGGGTGAGGGCTGGGCTAGGGCTGGGCTGGGGGCAGGGATGGGGCTGGGGCTGGGGGCAAGGATGGGGATGGGGCTGGGCTGGGCTGGGAGCCGGGATGGGGCTGGGCTGGGACCGGGGCTGGGCTGGGAGCAGGGCTTGGCTAGGGCTGGGGCTGGGGCAGGTCTGGGGCTGGGGCAGGGCTGGGCTAGGGCTTGGCTGGGGGCAGGTATAGGCCTGGGGCTGGGCTGGGGCCAGGGCAGGGATGGGGCTGGGTCCAGGCCTGGGGCTGTGCTGTGGGCAGGGCTGGGCTAGGGCTGGGGCTGGGGCTGGGGACAGGGCTGGGGCCGGGCTGGGGCTGGGGCCGGGGCTGGGGCATGACTAGGCTGGGGATAGGGCTGGGGCTGGGGCAGGGCTGGGGCAGGAGCTGGGGCTGGGCTGGGGCTGGGGCTGGGCAGGGATGGGGACAGCGATGGGGCGGGGCTGGGGCTGGGCTGGGGCTGGGGATGGGCTAGAGCTGGGGATGGGGCAGGGCTGGAGGTGGGGCTGGGCCTGGGGCAGGGCTGGTGCTGGGCTGGTGGCAGGGCTGGGGCTGAGGCTGGGCTGGGGGCAGGGAAGGGGCTGGGGCTGGGACCGGGGCTGGGCTGGGGCTGGAGCTGGGCAGGGCTGGGTCTGTGTCTGGGGTTGGGGCGGGGACTGGGGCAGGGCTAGGGCCAGAGCTGGGGCAGGGCAGCATCTGGTGGCAGGGCTGGGTTCGGGGCTGGGGCAGGGGTGTGGCTGGGGCTGGGGCTGGGCTGTGGCTGGGGCTGGGCTGGGCTGGGGCAGGGTTGGGGCTGGGGCTGGTCTGGGGCCGAGGGTGGGGCTGGGGCTGAGTGCAGGGCTGGGCAAGGTCTAGGGCCAGAGCTGGGGCAGGGATGGGTCCGCGCTGTGGCTGGTTTCGGGGCAGGGTTGGCTGTGGCTTGGGCTGGGCTGGGGCAGGGCTGGGGCTGGAGCTGGGGCTGCGCTGGGGCTGGGTCCAGGGCTGGGGCTGGGTCCAGTGCTGGAGCTGGGCTGTGGCTGGGGATGGGTCCAGGGCTGGACTAGGGCTGGGAATGGGGCAGGGCTGGTGCTAGGCTGGGGGCAGGGCTGGGCTAGCACTGAGCTGGGGCCGGGGCTGGGGCTGGGGCCGGGCTGGGGCTGGGCTGGGGGCAAGGATTGGTATGGGGCTTGGGCTGGGAGCAGGGATGGGGCTGGGCTGGGACCGGGGCTGGGCTGGGGCTGGAGCTGGGCAGGGCTGGGGATGGGGGCTGGGCTGGGGCTGGGCTGGGCTAAGGCTGGGCTGGGGCCAGGGCTGTGACTGGGGCTGGGTCCAGGGCTGGGGCGGGGCTGGGCTGGGACAGGGCTGGGGCCGGTGCTGGGGCTGGGGCTGGGGCTGGGGCAGGGCTGGGGGCAGGGATGGGAGTGGGGCTGGGCAGGGGCCGGGGCTGGGGCCAGGGCTGGGGCAGGACTGGGGCTGGGACAGGGCTGGGGCTGGGGACGGGGCTGCGGCTGGGGCTTGGTCCAGGCCTGGGGCTGGGCTGGGGCTGGGGCTGGGCTGGGGCAGGGCTGGGGCTGTGGTTGGGGCTGGGCTGGGGCTGCGGCTGGGGTGAGGGCAGGGATGGAGTAGGGCTGGGCTGAGGGCAGGGCTGAGATAGGGCTGGGCCTGGGGCAGGGCTGGGCTAGGGCTGGGGGCAGGGCTGGGCCTGGGGCAGGGCTGGGCTAGTGCTGGGCTGGGGCCGAGGCTGAGGCTGGGCTGAGGGCAGGGCTGGGCTAGGGCTGGGCCTGGGACAGGGCTTGGCTAGTGCTGGGCTGGGGCCGAGGCTGAGGCTGGGGCTGCGGAAGGGCTGGGGCTGGGCTGGGGCTGGGGTCAGGGATGGGGCTGGGGCTGGGCTGGGCTGGGGGCCAGGATGGGGCTGTTGCTGGGGCTGGGGCTTGGGTAGGGCTGGGTCTAACGCTGGGGCTGGGCTGACGGCAGGGATGAGGTAGGGCTGGGAATGGGGCAGGGCTAGGTTAGGGCTGGCCTGGGGCTGGGGCTGTGGCTGGGACTGGGACTGGGGCTGGGACTGGGGCATAGATGGGGCTGGGCTGGGCCTGGGACAGGGCTGGGCTCGAGGCTGGGGCAGGGCTGGGGTAGGGCTGGAGCCAGAGCTGGGAGCAGGGCTGGATCTGAGGTTGAGGCCGGGGCTGGGCTGGGCTGGGTGCAGGGATGGGGCTGGGCCTGGGCTGTGGCTGGGGCCGGGGCTGTGGCTGGGACTGGGGCAGGGCTGGGGCTGTGCTAGGGACAGGGCTGGGTCTGGGGCTGGGGCAGGGATGGGGCGGGGGCTGGGCTGTGGCTGGGGCCGGGGCTGTGGTTGGGGCTGGGGCAGGGCTGGGGCTGGGGCTGGGGCCATGCCTAGGGCTGGGGCTGGAGCATCGTTTGTGCTGGGCTGTACCTGTGGCTGGGGACAGGGCTGGGGCTGGGCTGTGGCTGGGGCTGGGCTGGGGCAGGGTTGGGGTTGGGCTGGGGCTGGGGACAGGGCTGGGGATGAGGGTGGGTTTGGGCTGGGGTCTGGGCTGGGCCTGGGGCAGGGCTGGGGTAGGTCTGTGGTTGGGGCTGGGCTGGGGGCAGCGATGGGGATGGGTCTGGGGCGGGGCTGGGGCTGGGGCTGGGGCAGGGCTGGGGCCGGGGCTGTGGCTGGGGATGGGGCTAGGTCTCTGGCAGGGCTGGGGCCGGATCTGGGGCAGGGCTCGGGCCAGGCTGGGGCTGGGGCTGGGCTGGGGATGAGGGTGGGGCTGGGCTGGGGTCTGGGCTGGGCCTGGGGCTGGGCTGGACCCGAGGCTGGGGCAGGGCTGGTGTAGGGCTGGGGCTGGGGGTGGGCTGGGGGCAGGGCTGGGGCTGGGGCAGGGCTGGGCCTGGGCTGGGGCAGGGATAGGGTCGGGCTGGGGTTGGGGCTGGGGATGGGGGCTGGGATGGGGCAGGACTGGGGCTGGGGCAGGGGCGGTGGCTGGGGACAGGGCTAGGGCCAGAGCTGGGGCAGGGCAGGGTCCAGGCTGGGGCTGGGGATGGGGGCAGGGCTGTGGCTGGGGCTGGGCTGGGGCTGGGGCTGGGTCCAGGGCTGGGGCTGGGCTGTGGCTGTGGCTGGGCTGGGGCTGGGCTGTGGCTGTGGCTGGGCTGGGATAGGGCTGGGCCTGGGGCAGGGCTGGGCTAGGGCTGGGGGCAGGGCTGGGCTAGTGCTGGGCTGGGGCCGAGGCTGAGGCTGGGCTGAGGGCAGGGCTGGGCTAGGGCTGGGGCTGCGGAAGGGCTGGGAAGGGCTGGGGCTGGGGCTGGGGTCAGGGATGGGGCTGGGGCTGGGCTGGGCTGGGGGCCAGGATGGGGCTGTTGCTGGGGCTGAGGCTTGGGCTGGGGCAGGGCTGGGTCTAACGCTGGGGCTGGGCTGGCGGCAGGGATGAGGTAGGGCTGGGAATGGGGCAGGGCTAGGTTAGGGCTGGCCTGGGGCTGGGGCTGTGGCTGGGACTGGGACTGGGACTGGGACTGGGGCTGGGACTGGGGCTTGGCTGGGGCTGTGGCTGGGCCTGGGACAGGGCTGGGCTCGAGGCTGGGGCAGGGCTGGGGTAGGGCTGGAGCCGGGGCTGGGAGCAGGGCTGGAACTGAGGTTGAGGCCGGGGCTGGGGCTGGGCTGGGTGCAGGGATGGGTCTGGAGCTGGAACCAAGACTTGGGCAGGGCTGGGGCTAGGGCTGGGGCCAGGGCTGGGGCAGGACTGGGGCTGGGGCAGGGCTGGGGCTGGGGCTGGGGCTGGGGCTGGGCTGGGGGCAGGGATGGGGCGGGGCCTGGGCTGTGGCTGGGACTGGGGCAGGGCTGGGGCTGTGCTAGGGACAGGGCTGGGGGCGGGGCTGGGGCAGGGATGGGGCGGGGGCTGGGCTGTGGCTGGGGCCGGGGCTGGGGCAGAGCTGGGATAGGGCTGGGGTAGGGCTGGAGCCGGAGCTGGGGCCGGGGCTGGGAGCAGGGCTGGGCTGGGGCGGGGACTGGAGCCGGGGCTGAGGCTGGGCTAGGGTCTGGGCTGGGGCCAGGGCTACGACTGGGGCTGGGGCCAGGGCTGGGGCTGGGTCCAGGGCTGGGGCTGGGCTGTGGCTGGGGCTGAGCTGGGGCAGGGGCTGGGCTGGGGCTGGGGCTGGGCCGGGGCAGGGCTGGGGCTGGGGCTGGGGCTGAGGTCAGGGCTGGGCTAGGGCTGGGGCTGGGGCAGGGTCCTGGGTGGGGGACAGGGCTGGGGCCAGAGCTGAGGCAGGGCTGGGGCTGGGTTCGGTGCAGGGCTGGGGCTGGGGGCAGGGATGGGGCTGAGTCTGGGTTGGGGGCTGGGCCAAGAATGGGGCCAGGGCTGGGGCTGGGGCTGGGCTAGGGGCTGGAGGCTGGGTCCAGGGTGTGGCCGGTTGACGTTGCCCCCTTAAGAAAGGGAATATGGTGGACGGAAGTTGGTAAACGGAAGGAATAGTCTAAACTAATTTCATTGGAAGAGTGGGAGGAAGCACCCTCTGAACTGGGAGTGTAGGAAAGATATCTTGGGCACTCCGGCATTTTATTTTCAGTCTTGCTTCCGCCTTTGCATGGTGCAGCAGCTCTGCAGCTAACTCTGTGCTGGGCTTTCTGCCAAGGCCTCGGCCTTGAAAACAAGATAGCAGGCCTGTATATTAACTCTTTTCCAATTAACACAAAACTGCTTTTAACTTTTTTCTTTCGCTCTCTCTCTCTTCTAACCTAATCTGGGGAAAGGGGGGAAAGAGGGGAAAGAGGAGGTGGGGAACCCCCTCTCTGCCGAGGGATTTACTCTCATTTCTGTGTTACTCTGTTGTATATCTTTGTATATATTGTAGATATTGTAAATTTGTAAATATTCCCCTGCAAACCCTACATCGCTTTGTAAATATAGCTCCACTGCTTTGCTAATTCAGCTTGCGAGTTTTTTTTCCTTTCCCTTCAATTTTTTTTCCCTTTTACTTCACAAAGGGGGAAGGGAGGAGGCTTCTCAGCCTTATCCTTCCAAACCCACCACATTTTTTTTATTGGCGTACCCAACGTGCAGCAGATAAATAGTTCAATTTATTACTTGATTGATTTAGTGTTTTCCAGCTGAATTAGCAAACATGAAGGTATTGTGGTTTGTGGAGCGATTGTTCTTTTCAATTTTTGGGGCTCTGGTTTACAGGTATTGTTTGGGTTTGATTCTGGATTACCTGGGTAAATATTTGGTGCGGACAATTTATATGTGGGTTATGTATAAAGTTAAATTATGGTATGGAAAATGTATTAATTTATTATGGCCAGTGAGATACAGGAATGTTACCTCCACCACTCTCCCAATTGAGATAAAGAGTTTTAAGATTCCGCCTGAGGAGACAGTAACTTTAGGTGATGCCTGGGATCCAAAGGTGATTTATTTGATGTGTATAATCCTGCTTTCAGTGATAATTAACGTGTATCTGCTGGTCTCTTTGCGGCGAGAGAGAAAGGTGTCCAGAGCTTGTTTTGTTATTAAAACTAGATCAAAAAGAAAACGCCGTGGCTCTCGATCAGTCCCAGAGTCATCTAGTGATGAGGACTGTGCGGAACCCGTGTCAGTTAAGAAGAAGGCTAAAAAGTTAATTGGTAAAGCAGCTCTAAATGACTTTTCTGCTGATTCTAGCAAGCAGCCAAGGGCATCGGCTGGTGTCAACATGGCGCCTACTCCTTCTCCTTCTTCTTCTTCTCCGTCGGCCATTAACGGAGCAACGTCACTTCCGCCCACTCCCTCGGTGGGACCGGAAGTCACTGCCCCAGCAGCTGATTTATCTCAGGACCTGTCAGCTTCCATTAAGGTGGCTGTGAATTCAAACACAGCTCCAGTTAAGGTGGCTCCTTTAAAGACTAGAGCTGGAAAGGCCAAAGATGGAGAAGAAGAGGAGTTGGAGACTGATCCTGGTGAGGGGCCCTCTACTCTAAAAGATCCTGCTCAGGAGGAAGAGAAGGTTTGTTTTAAAGATCTAGCTAACCTAGTGAGATCAAAGCAGGATAGAGATGAAGCTAGGAAAGCAGCTGGCAAAGGTGGTTCTCAGCTTAAAGAGATCCTTAGGAGAATGACAGCAGGATTATATGGGCAAAGAATTCAGGGAGACGAGGAGGAAGATGATTTTACGGAATGTTCTTCGCCACGGGAGGAATTGCCAAATGTCCGTAAAGATTTCACCAGGGCAGATAAGGAGCCAGTTCTAGCTTGGCTTAGTAGGTGTTATGATACAGGTGCTTCAGCTCTAACAGTTGGAGACAAGTCAGCAGCTCAGTTAGGAACTCTCTCAAGGGACAATGGAATAGATAGACATCTAGGCGAAGCTCTCGGTAAGGTTAATCTGTGGATACGCCTTTTAATAGCGGTTGCCCTGAGATACCCTTCCCGAGATGATCTTCCATGGAATCCTAAACCCTGGACTACCATAGATGAGGGAATTAAGCGCTTGAGAGAATTTGCTGTTAGAGAGCTACTCTATGGTGAACATGAAACTCTGAATCCTGATGACATTCCTGTGGGTATTGGTCTTGCTAAAAAGATCATCAAACTTGCTCCTTCCAATTATGCAAACATTCTGGCAAGCAGAATTGTGTCAAGAAGTTATGGTGGAGCTTCTCCTACGGTTGGCCAATTCAGTGATCAAATGAGACAATTGGAGGATAGCATGACACGTGGTTCTTTGGTTTCGGCCATTAAAACTATGTCTGGTGATATTCAGAATTGCATAAGAGAGTTAAAAGATGAATTTAGAAATTCCATATCCCAATTGGCACAAAGGGATAGTTTCAATTCTTCCTCCAGGTGGGTACAAGTCTCATCTGTGAGGAATACACGTCCTCCAAGGAGGTCATTCCAAAACAGGACATTCCAAAACAGGTCATTCCAAAACAGACCACCAAGGCAATCACGTAGAACTATTTGGATAACTCTGCGTGATCAGTTTGGTGAGAACATGAACCACTGGGATGGCCAACCAACCTCTAATCTTTTCAGGAGACTGAGGGAATTGCAAAGTGGCAGAACCCGAGGTAGCAATACCAGAAGGGTAGCTGTTACTTCCACAGTTCCCCAGAACGACTCTTATGGCTCCAACAGTGGCTCCAGTTATAACATGCAAAGTCATAACCCTGCAAACTATGTGCAATGCACATGTGCGCATGTTCCCCATAACTAGGGGTGCCCTGCCTCCTGCCAGGGGGAGGAGAGGGATAACAGAGATAACAGAATCTATTGGGATGTGTACATCCAGTGGCCTGGCACTTCACAATTTCGGAAGTACAGGGCCTTGGTTGACACAGGAGCTCAGTGCACCATAATACCATCAAATTATCAGGGATCAGAGTCTATAACTATTCTGGGAGTCACTGGTGGATCTCAAGAGTTAAGTAAGGTAGAGGTTAATATAAGTTTAACTGGTAAACAATGGAGGAAGCATACAGTTGTGACCGGACCTGATGCACCTTGTATTTTGGGAATTGATTTTCTGAGAGAAGGGCGTTTCAAAGACCCTAGAGGTTACAAATGGGCTTTTGGAGTAGCTTCAATAGAAATTGATGGACAAAAATTGAAGCTGTCTGCTAGACCCGAACTTTCTGATGAATCTGCAGTTGTGGGACAACATAAGATACAGGACATTAAATTGCCGGTTGCTTCTCAGACTGTGCATCACAGACAATACAGAACCAACCGTGACTCTTTGTTGCCCATTCAGAATCTGATTCGTCAGTTGGAAAGTCAGAAAGTCGTCAGCAAAACTCATTCACCTTTCAACAGTCCAGTGTGGCCTGTGCGGAAGCAGAATGGAGACTGGCGTCTGACGGTAGACTACCGAGCCCTAAACGAAGTGACACCACCTATGAGTGCAGCAGTACCAGACATGATGGAGCTACAGTATGAGCTGGAATCCAAAGAGGCCAAATGGTATGCTACCATAGACATTGCTAATGCATTTTTCTCTATTCCCATAGCAGAGGAATGCAGGCCTCAGTTTGCTTTCACCTGGAGAGGAATCCAGTACACTTTCAACAGGCTGCCAATGGGCTGGATCCACAGCTCAAGCATCTGTCATGCAGTGATCCATGATGCTCTGGAGAAAGGCGGTGCTCCAGAACACATCCAGTTCATCGATGATATCATCGTCTGGGGTAAAACTGCTGAGGAAGTCTTTGAGAAAGGTAACAAAATCATTGACATTCTTCTGAATGCAGGTTTTGCCATCAAGCGAGACAAGGTGAAAGGACCTACCACAGAGATTCAGTTTCTGGGAGTGAAGTGGCAGGATGGACGCCGACACATTCCAGTGGATGTGGTAGAGTCTCTACCATGGCAAGTCCCACAAACAAGCAAGAGACCCTACGTTTCTTGGGGATAGTGGGATTTTGGAGACTACACATTCCTGGATACAGTCAAATTGTGAAACCTCTGTATGATGTAACTCGAAAGAGAAACCATTTCCACTGGGGACCTGAACAACAAGCAGCCTTTGACCAGATAAAGCAAGAGGTAGTTCAAGCAATGGGTCTGGGACCTGTCCGAGATGGTCCAGACATTAAGAACATTTTGTACACGGCTGCAAGTGACAATGGTCCAACCTGGTGCTTGTGGCAAAAAGCTCCAGGTGAGACACGTGGACGACCTCTTGGTTTCTGGAGTCGAGGTTACAGAGGTTCAGAGGCTAATTATACTCCAACAGAGAAAGAAATTTTAGCTGCCTATGAAGGAGTGAAAGCATCTTCTGAAGTGATTGGAACTGAATCACAACTTCTTCTAGCTCCCAGATTACCAGTTTTAAATTGGATGTTCAAAGGCAAAGGATCCACACCACATCATGCCACAGACTCAACCTGGTCCAAGTGGATGGCTCTGATAACACAGAGAGCTCGAATGGGAAATCTTGAAAGACCTGGTCTAGTGGAGGTGATCTCAAGTTGGCCTGAAGGTACCAACTGTGCTAAACCTCCAGAGGAGAAAGTAACTCGTGCTGAGGAAGCTCCTCCTTAAAATGACCTTTCTGATGATGAAAAGAAATATGCTTTGTTCACAGACGGTTCCTGTCGTCTTGTTGGAAACAAGCGAAGGTGGAAGTCTGCAGTGTGGAGTCCAACACGCCGAGTTGCAGAGGCGAAAGATGGAGAAGGAGAATCCAGTCAGTTCGCAGAGGTAAAAGCTGTCCAGCTAGCTCTCGACGTAGCTGAACGTGAGAGATGGCCAAAGCTTTATCTCTACACCGACTCGTGGATGGTAGCCAATGCTCTATGGGGTTGGCTAAAGAACTGGAAGAAGAGTGGTTGGCAGAGGAAAGGAAAACCCATTTGGGCAGCCAACCTATGGCAGGACATTGCTGACCGAATCGAGAGAATTCCAGTGAAAGTGAGACACATCGATGCTCACATTCCTAAGAGCAAAGCTACTGAGGAACAGCAACACAACCATCAGGCAGATCTAGCTGCAAGAGTTTCTCAAGTAGACATGGACTCTAATCTTGATCTCGACTGGAAACACCGAGGTGAGATATTCTTAGCTCGGTGGGCTCACGATTCGTCAGGACATCAAGGCAGAGATGCAACATACCAATGGGCTCGTGACAGATCCATAGACATTTCCATGGATGCTATCACACAAGTCATCCATGACTGTGACATTTGTGCTGCTATTAAGCAGGCAAAACGACTTAAGCCCTTGTGGTATGGTGACAGATGGTCCAAGTACAAGTATGGTGAAGCTTGGCAGATTGACTACATCACTCTACCACGTTCTCGTTCTGGTAAGCAATATGTGCTTACTATGGTAGAGGCAAACACTGGATGGTTGGAAACTTATCCAGTTCCACATGCAACTGCACGCAACACCATTCTCGGTCTGGAGAGACAGATCCTGTGGAGACACGGAACTCCGGAGAGAATTGAGTCAGACAACGGAACTCATTTCAAGAACAACCTTGTAAAGAACTGGGCAAAAGAGCACGGTATTGAGTGGATATTCCACATTCCCTACTATGCACCAGCTTCAGGGAAGATTGAACGCTACAACGGTTTGTTGAAGACCACTCTCAAAGCCATGGGAGGTGGATCTTTGAAAAACTGGGAAAAACATTTAGCACAAGCAACCTGGCTGGTAAATAGTAGAGGCTCAGTGAACCGAGCTGGACCTGCACATTCAGATTTGCTACGGAAAGTAGAAGGTGATAGAGTTCCTGTTGTTAGAGAAAAGAATCTGTTAGGTAAAACTGTTTGGGTATTTTCACCCTCAGGAGAGGCTAAACCTGTCCGAGGGGTGGTTTCAGCTGAAGGTCCGGGTCACACTTATTGGGTAATGCAAGAGAATGGTGAAATTCAATGTATTCCACAAAGAAATTTAACTTTAGCTGAAAGAGGTTAACTTTGAACTGTTGTACAGCTACATCGCGTCCAAAGGAAGAATCAACGAGGAAATCTACGGTGCACGAGCCCTGAGATCCCTGAGAGCCCTGAGTCAACTAAGAGACCCTGAGAATCCCTGTTTCCCTTTTCTTCGCTTCGTCGGTGAAGAAATGAACTGTTTTCCATTTTTCTCGTTTTCTGATTTTCTTGGACTTTTGAATCATCTACATCTGAGCATAGCCGGAATGGACTATGAACTTTACTCACGAACTGTAAATATCGTTTTGGATTGGATGGACAGTGTGAACAGCCAATGAAATTGTTTAGAAGGGGTGGACTGTGGCCGGTTGACGTTGTCCCCTTAAGAAAGAGAACATGGTGGACGGAAGTTGGTAAACGGAAGGAATAGTCTAAACTAATTTCATTGGAAGAGTGGGAGGAAGCACCCTCTGAACTGGGAGTGTAGGAAAGATATCTTGGGCACTCCGGCATTTTATTTTCAGTCTTGCTTCCGCCTTTGCATGGTGCAGCAGCTCTGCAGCTAACTCTGTGCTGGGCTTTCTGCCAAGGCCTCGGCCTTGAAAACAAGATAGCAGGCCTGTATATTAACTCTTTTCCAATTAACACAAAACTGCTTTTAACTTCTTTCTTTCGCTCTCTCTCTCTTCTAACCTAATCTGGGGAAAGGGGGGAAAGAGGGGAAAGAGGAGGTGGGGAACCCCCTCTCTGCCGAGGGATTTACTCTCATTTCTGTGTTACTCTGTTGTATATCTTTGTATATATTGTAGATATTGTAAATTTGTAAATATCTCCCTGCAAACCCTACATCGCTTTGTAAATATAGCTCCACTGCTTTGCTAATTCAGCTTGCGAGTTTTTTTTCCTTTCCCTTCAATTTTTTTTCCCTTTTACTTCACAAAGGGGAAAGGGAGGAGGCTTCTCAGCCTTATCCTTCCAAACCCACCACACAGGGCTGGGGCTGGGGCTTGGCTGGGTCCAGGGCTGGGGCTGGGCGGTGGCTGGGGCTGGGCTGGGGCAGGGCTGGGGCTGGGGCAGGGCAGGGGCAGAGGCTGGGGCTAGGCTGGGGCAGGGCTGGGGCTGGGCTGGGGGCAGGAATGGGGCGGGGTCTGGGCTGTGGCTGGGTCTGGGGCAGGGCTGGGGCTGTGCTAGGGACAGGGCTGGGGGCGGGGCTGGGGCAGGGATGGGGCTGGGGCAGGGCTGGGGACGGGGCTGGGGCTGGGGCTGTGCTGGGGGCAGGGCTGGGGCTGTGCTAGGGACAGGGCTGGGGGCGGGGCTGGGGCAGGGATGGGGCTGGGGCAGGGCTGGGGACGGGGCTGGGGCTGGGGCTGTGCTGGGGGCAGGGATGGGGCTGGGGCTGGGCTGTGGCTGGGACTGGGGCAGGGCTGGGGCTGTGCTAGGGACAGGGCTGGGGGCGGGGCTGGGGCAGGGATGGGGCGGGGGTTGGGCTGTGGCTGGGGCCGGGGCTGTGGTCGGGGCTGGGGCAGGGCTGGGGCTGGGACTGGGGCCGTGCCTAGGGCTGGGGCTGGAGCATCGTTTGTGCTGGGCTGTACCTGTGGCTGGGGACAGGGCTGGGGCTGGGCTGTGGCTGGGGCTGGGCTGGGGCAGGGTTGGGGTTGGGCTGGGGCTGGGGACAGGGCTGGGGATGAGGGTGGGTTTGGGCTGGGGTCTGGGCTGGGCCTGGGGCAGGGCTGGGGTAGGGCTGGGGTTGGGGCTGGGCTGGGGGCAGCGATGGGGATGGGGCTGGGGCAGGGCTGGCGCTGGGGCTGCGGCTGGAGTGAGGGCTGGGGCTGGGGCTGGGTGCAGGACTGGGGCTGAGGCTGGGACCAGGGCTGGGGCTGGGCTGGGGCTGGGATCCAGGGCTGTGGTCGGGGATGGGGCTTGGGCAGGGCTGGGGCTGGGGCTGGGGCAGGGCTGGGGCTGTGGTTGGGGCTGGGCTGGGGCTGCGGCTGGGGTGAGGGCAGGGGATGGGGGATGGGCTGGGGCAGGACTGGGGCTGGCGCCGGGCTGAGGCTGTGCTGAGGGCAGGGCTGGGCTAGGGCTGGGCTGAGGGCAGGGCTGGGCTAGTGCTGGGCTGGGGCCGAGGCTGAGGCTGGGGCTGCGGAAGGGCTGGGGCTGGGCTGGGGCTGGGGTCAGGGATGGGGCTGGGGCTGGGCTGGGCTGGGGGCCAGGATGGGGCTGTTGCTGGGGCTGGGGCTTGGGCTGGGGTAGGGCTGGGTCTAATGCTGGGGCTGGGCTGACGGCAGGGATGAGGTAGGGCTGGGAATGGGGCAGGGCTAGGTTAGGGCTGGCCTGGGCCTGGGGCTGTGGCTGGGACTGGGACTGGGACTGGGACTGGGACTGGGGCTGGGACTGGGGCAGGGCTGAGGCTGGGCTGGGCCTGGGACAGGGCTGGGCTCGAGGCTGGGGCAGGGCTGGGGTAGGGCTGGAGCCGGGGCTGGGAGCAGGGCTGGATCTTAGGTTGAGGCCGGGGCTGGGTCTGGGCTGGGGGCAGGGCTGGGGCTGGGGCAGGGCTGGGCCTGGGCTGGGGCAGGGATAGGGTCGGGCTGGGGTTGGGGCTGGGGATGGGGGCTGGGATGGGGCAGGACTGGGGCTGGGGCAGGGGCGGGGCCTGGGGACAGGGCTAGGGCCAGAGCTGGGGCAGGGCAGGGTCCGGGCTGGGGCTGGGTTCAGGGCAGGGCTGGGGCTGGGGCTGGGCTGGGGCTGAGTCTGGGTTGGGGGCTGGGCCAAGGATGGGGCCAGGGCTGGGTCTGGGGCTGGGCTAGGGGCTGGAGGCTGGGCTAGGGCTGGGGCTGGGGCTGGGCTGGGTCCAGGGCTGGGGCTGGGGCTGGGGCTGGGGCTGGGGCGGGGCTGGGGCTAGGGCTGGGGCCAGGGCTGGGGCAGGACTGGGGCTGGGGCAGGGCTGGGGACGGGGCTGGGGCTGGGGCTGGGCTGGGGGCAGGGATGGGGCGGGGGCTGGGCTGTGGCTGGGACTGGGGCAGGGCTGGGGCTGTGCTAGGGACAGGGCTGGGGGCGGGGCTGGGGCAGGGATGGGGCGGGGGCTGGGCTGTGGCTGGGACTGGGGCAGGGCTGGGGCTGTGCTAGGGACAGGGCTGGGGGCGGGGCTGGGGCAGGGATGGGGCGGGGGTTGGGCTGTGGCTGGGGCCGGGGCTGTGGTCGGGGCTGGGGCGGGGCTGGGGCTGGGACTGGGGCCGTGCCTAGGGCTGCGGCTGGAGCATCGTTTGTGCTGGGCTGTAGCTGTGGCTGGGGACAGGGCTGGGGCTGGGCTGTGGCTGGGGCTGGGCTGGGGCAGGGTTGGGGTTGGGCTGGGGCTGGGGACAGGGCTGGGGATGAGGGTGGGTTTGGGCTGGGGTCTGGGCTGGGCCTGGTGCAGGACTGGGGTAGGGCTGGGGTTGGGGCTGGGCTGGGGGCAGCGATGGGGATGGGGCTGGGGCAGGGCTGGCGCTGGGGCTGGGGCTGGGCTGGGGCTGCGGCTGGAGTGAGGGCTGGGGCTGGGGCTGGGCTGGGCTGGGGGCCAGGATGGGGCTGTTGCTGGGGCTGGGGCTTGGGCTGGGGTAGGGCTGGGTCTAACGCTGGGGCTGGGCTGACGGCAGGGATGAGGTAGGGCTGGGAATGGGGCAGGGCTAGGTTAGGGCTGGCCTGGGGCTGGGGCTGTGGCTGGGACTGGGACTGGGACTGGGACTGGGGCTGGGACTGGGGCAGGGCTGGGGCTGGGCTGGGCCTGGGACAGGGCTGGGCTCAAGGCTGGGGCAGGGCTGGGGTAGGGCTGGAGCCGGGGCTGGGAGCAGGGCTGGATCTGAGGTTGAGGCCGGGGCTGGGGCTGGGCTGGGTGCAGGGCTGGGGCTGGGACTGGGGCTGGGGCTGGGCTGGGGTAGGGCTGGGGCTGGGCTTGGGCTGTGGCTGGGGCCGGGGCTGTGGCTGAGACTAGGGCAGGGCTGGGGCTGTGCTGGGGACAGGGCTGGGGACAGGGCTGGGGCAGGGATGGGGCGGGGGCTGGGCTGTGGCTGGGGCCAGGGCTGTGGTCGGGGCTGGGGCAGGGCTGGGGCTGGGGCTGGGTCCAGGGCTGGGGCAGGGCTGGGGCTGGGGCTGGGAGCAGGGCTGGGGCCGGGGCTGGGGCTGGGGATGGGGCTGGGTCTCTGGCAGGGCTGGGGCCGGATCTGGGGCAAGGCTCGGGCCAGGCTGGGGCTGGGGCTGGGCTGGGGATGAGGGTGGGGCTGGGCTGGGGTCTGGGCTGGGCCTGGGGCTGGGCTGGACCCGAGGCTGGGGCAGGGCTGGTGTAGGGCTGGGGCTGGGGGTGGGCTGGGGGCAGGGCTGGGGCTGGGGCAGGGCTGGGCCTGGGCTGGGGCAGGGATAGGGTCGGGCTGGGGTTGGGGCTGGGGATAGGGGCTGGGATGGGGCAGGACTGGGGCTGGGGCAGGGGCGGGGGCTGGGGACAGGGCTAGGGCCAGAGCTGGGGCAGGGCAGGGTCTGGGCTGGGGCTGGGTTCGGGGCAGGGCTGTGGCTGGGGCTGGGCTGGGGCTGGGGCTGGGTCCAGGGCTGGGGCTGGGCTGTGGCTGTGGCTGGGCTGGGGCTGGGCTGTGGCTGTGGCTGGGCTGGGATAGGGCTGGGCCTGGGGCAGGGCTGGGCTAGGGCTGGGGGCAGGGCTGGGCTAGGGCTGGGGCTGCGGAAGGGCTGGGGCAGGGCTGGGGTAGGGCTGGAGCCGGGGCTGGGAGCAGGGCTGGATCTGAGGTTGAGGCCGGGGCTGGGGCTGGGACTGGGGCCAGGGCTGGGGCAGGACCGGGGCTGGGGCAGGGCTGGGGACGGGGCTGGGGCTGGGGCTGGGCCGGGTGCAGGGCTGGGGTACGGCTGGGTCTAACGCTGGGGCTGGGCTGACGGCGGGGATGAGGTAGGGCTGGGAATGGGGCAGGGCTAGGTTAGGGCTGGCCTGGGCCTGGGGCTGTGGCTGGGACTGGGACTGGGACTGGGACTGGGACTGGGGCTGGGACTGGGGCAGGGCTGGGGCTGGGCTGGGCCTGGGACAGGGCTGGGCTCGAGGCTGGGGTAGGGCTGGGGTAGGGCTGGAGCCGGGGCTGGGAGCAGGGCTGGATCTTAGGTTGAGGCCGGGGGCTGGGTCTGGGCTGGGGGCAGGGCTGGGGCTGGGGCAGGGCTGGGCCTGGGCTGGGGCAGGGATAGGGTCGGGCTGGGGTTGGGGCTGGGGATGGGGGCTGGGATGGGGCAGGACTGGGGCTGGGGCAGGGGCGGGGCCTGGGGACAGGGCTAGGGCCAGAGCTGGGGCAGGGCAGGGTCCGGGCTGGGGCTGGGTTCAGGGCAGGGCTGGGGCTGGGGCTGGGGCAGGACTGGGGCTGGGGCAGGGCTGGGGACGGGGCTGGGGCTGGGCTGGGGGCAGGGATGGGGCGGGGGCTGGGCTGTGGCTGGGACTGGGGCAGGGCTGGGGCTGTGCTAGGGACAGGGCTGGGGGCGGGGCTGGGGCAGGGATGGGGCGGGGGTTGGGCTGTGGCTGGGGCCGGGGCTGTGGTAGGGGCTGGGGGCAGGGCTGGGCCTGGGACTGGGGCCGTGCCTAGGGCTGTGGCTGGAGCATCGTTTGTGCTGGGCTGTAGCTTTGGCTGGGGACAGGGCTGGGGCTGGGCTGTGGCTGGGGCTGGGCTGGGGCAGGGTTGGGGTTGGGCTGGGGCTGGGGACAGGGCTGGGGCTGAGGATGGGTTTGGGCTGGGGTCTGGGCTGGGCCTGGGGCAGGGCTGGGGTAGGGCTGGGTTGGGGCTGGGCTGGGGGCAGCGATGGGGATGGGGCTGGGGCAGGGCTGGCGCTGGGGCTGGGGCTGGGTTGGGGCTGCGGCTGGAGTGAGGGCTGGGGCTGGGGCTGGGTGCAGGACTGGGGCTGAGGTTGGGACCAGGGCTGGGGCTGGGCTGGGGCTGGGATCCAGGGCTGTGGTCGGGGTTGGGGCTTGGGCAGGGCTGGGGCTGGGGCTGGGGCAGGGCTGGGGCTGCGGCTGGGGGTGAGGGCAGGGCTGGGGTAGGGCTGGAGATGGGGGATGGGCTGGGGCAGGACTGGGGCTGGCGCCGGGCTGAGGCTGTGCTGAGGGCAGGGCTGGGCTAGGGCTGGGCTGAGGGCAGGGCTGGGCTAGTGCTGGGCTGGGGCCGAGGCTGAGGCTGGGGCTGCAGAAGGGCTGGGGCTGGGCTGGGGCTGGGGCTGGGGTCAGGGATGGGGCTGGGGCTGGGCTGGGCTGGGGGCCAGGATGGGGCTGTTGCTGGGGCTGGGGCTTGGGCTGGGGTAGGGCTGGGTCTAACGCTGGGGCTGGGGCTGACGGCAGGGATGAGGTAGGGCTGGGAATGGGGCAGGGCTAGGTTAGGGCTGGCCTGGGGCTGGGGCTGTGGCTGGGACTGGGACTGGGACTGGGACTGGGGCTGGGACTGGGGCAGGGCTGGGGCTGGGCTGGGCCTGGGACAGGGCTGGGCTCAAGGCTGGGGCAGGGCTGGGGTAGGGCTGGAGCCGGGGCTGGGAGCAGGGCTGGATCTGAGGTTGAGGCCGGGGCTGGGGCTGGGCTGGGTGCAGGGCTGGGGCTGGGACTGGGGCTGGGGCTGGGCTGGGGTAGGGCTGGGGCTGGGCTTGGGCTGTGGCTGGGGCCGGGGCTGTGGCTGAGACTAGGGCAGGGCTGGGGCTGTGCTGGGGACAGGGCTGGGGACAGGGCTGGGGCAGGGATGGGGCGGGGGCTGGGCTGTGGCTGGGGCCAGGGCTGTGGTCGGGGCTGGGGCAGGGCTGGGGCT
Source organism: Melanerpes formicivorus (assembly GCF_026170545.1). Lineage (NCBI taxonomy): Eukaryota > Metazoa > Chordata > Aves > Piciformes > Picidae > Melanerpes > Melanerpes formicivorus. The sequence goes on along the minus strand of NW_027142673.1, from coordinate 164,195 downwards.
GGGGCTGGGTCCAGGGCTGGGGCAGGGCTGGGGCTGGGGCTGGGAGCAGGGCTGGGGCCGGGGCTGGGGCTGGGGATGGGGCTGGGTCTCTGGCAGGGCTGGGGCCGGATCTGGGGCAAGGCTCGGGCCAGGCTGGGGCTGGGGCTGGGCTGGGGATGAGGGTGGGGCTGGGCTGGGGTCTGGGCTGGGCCTGGGGCTGGGCTGGACCCGAGGCTGGGGCAGGGCTGGTGTAGGGCTGGGGCTGGGGGTGGGCTGGGGGCAGGGCTGGGGCTGGGGCAGGGCTGGGCCTGGGCTGGGGCAGGGATAGGGTCGGGCTGGGGTTGGGGCTGGGGATGGGGGCTGGGATGGGGCAGGACTGGGGCTGGGGCAGGGGCGGGGGCTGGGGACAGGGCTAGGGCCAGAGCTGGGGCAGGGCAGGGTCTGGGCTGGGGCTGGGTTCGGGGCAGGGCTGTGGCTGGGGCTGGGCTGGGGCTGGGGCTGGGTCCAGGGCTGGGGCTGGGCTGTGGCTGTGGCTGGGCTGGGGCTGGGCTGTGGCTGTGGCTGGGCTGGGATAGGGCTGGGCCTGGGGCAGGGCTGGGCTAGGGCTGGGGGCAGGGCTGGGCTAGGGCTGGGGCTGCGGAAGGGCTGGGGCAGGGCTGGGGTAGGGCTGGAGCCGGGGCTGGGAGCAGGGCTGGATCTGAGGTTGAGGCCCGGGGCTGGGGCTGGGACTGGGGCCAGGGCTGGGGCAGGACCGGGGCTGGGGCAGGGCTGGGGACGGGGCTGGGGCTGGGGCTGGGCCGGGTGCAGGGCTGGGGTACGGCTGGGTCTAACGCTGGGGCTGGGCTGACGGCAGGGATGAGGTAGGGCTGGGAATGGGGCAGGGCTAGGTTAGGGCTGGCCTGGGCCTGGGGCTGTGGCTGGGACTGGGACTGGGACTGGGACTGGGACTGGGACTGGGGCTGGGACTGGGGCTGGGACTGGGGCAGGGCTGGGGCTGGGCTGGGCCTGGGACAGGGCTGGGCTCGTCGAGGCTGGGGTAGGGCTGGAGCCGGGGCTGGGAGCAGGGCTGGATCTTAGGTTGAGGCCGGGGCTGGGTCTGGGCTGGGGGCAGGGCTGGGGCTGGGGCAGGGCTGGGCCTGGGCTGGGGCAGGGATAGGGTCGGGCTGGGGTTGGGGCTGGGGATGGGGGCTGGGATGGGGCAGGACTGGGGCTGGGGCAGGGGCGGGGCCTGGGGACAGGGCTAGGGCCAGAGCTGGGGCAGGGCAGGGTCCGGGCTGGGGCTGGGTTCAGGGCAGGGCTGGGGCTGGGGCTGGGGCAGGACTGGGGCTGGGGCAGGGCTGGGGACGGGGCTGGGGCTGGGCTGGGGGCAGGGATGGGGCAGGGGGGCTGGGCTGTGGCTGGGACTGGGGCAGGGCTGGGGCTGTGCTAGGGACAGGGCTGGGGGCGGGGGCTGGGGCAGGGATGGGGCGGGGGTTGGGCTGTGGCTGGGGGCCGGGGCTGTGGTAGGGGCTGGGGCAGGGCTGGGCCTGGGGACTGGGGCCGTGCCTAGGGCTGTGGCTGGAGCATCGTTTGTGCTGGGGCTGTAGCTTTGGCTGGGGACAGGGCTGGGGGCTGGGCTGTGGCTGGGGCTGGGCTGGGGCAGGGGTTGGGGTTGGGCTGGGGTGCTGGGGACAGGGCTGGGGCTGAGATTGGGTTTGGGCTGGGGTCTGGGCTGGGCCTGGGGCAGGGCTGGGGTAGGGGCTGGGTTGGGGCTGGGCTGGGGGCAGCGATGGGATGGGGCTGGGGCAGGGCTGGCGCTGGGGCTGGGGCTGGGTTGGGGCTGCGGCTGGAGTGAGGGCTGGGGCTGGGGCTGGGTGCAGGACTGGGGCTGAGGTTGGGACCAGGGCTGGGGCTGGGCTGGGGCTGGGATCCAGGGCTGTGGTCGGGGTTGGGGCTTGGGCAGGGGCTGGGGCTGGGGCTGGGGCAGGGCTGGGGCTGCGGCTGGGGTGAGGGCAGGGCTGGGGTAGGGCTGGAGATGGGGGATGGCTGGGGCAGGACTGGGGGCTGGCGCCGGGCTGAGGCTGTGCTGAGGGCAGGGCTGGGCTAGGGGCTGGGCTGAGGGCAGGGCTGGGCTAGTGCTGGGCTGGGGCCGAGGCTGAGGCTGGGGGCTGCAGAAGGGCTGGGGCTGGGCTGGGGGCTGGGGCTGGGGGTCAGGGATGGGGCTGGGGCTGGGCTGGGCTGGGGGGCCAGGATGGGGCTGTTGCTGGGGCTGGGGGCTTGGGCTGGGGTAGGGCTGGGTCTAACGCTGGGGCTGGGCTGACGGCAGGGATGAGGTAGGGCTGGGAATGGGGCAGGGCTAGGTTAGGGCTGGCCTGGGGCTGGGCTGGGGCTGGGGCTGTGGCTGGGACTGGGACTGGGACTGGGGACTGGGGCTGGGACTGGGGCAGGGCTGGGGCTGGGCTGGGCCTGGGACAGGGCTGGGCTTCGAGGCTGGGGCAGGGCTGGGGTACGGGCTGGAGCCGGGGCTGGGAGCAGGGCTGGATCTGAGGTTGAGGCCGGGGCTGGGGCTGGGCTGGATGCAGGGCTGGGGCTGGGACTGGGGCCAGGGCTGGGGCAGGACTGGGGGCTGGGGCAGGGCTGGGGACGGGGCTGGGGCTGGGGCTGGGCCGGGTGCAGGGTTGGGGCTGGACAAGGCTGGGGCTGGGGCTGGGGCTCAGGCCAGGGCTGGGGCTGGAGTTGGGGGCAGGGCTGGGGGCAGGGATGGGTAGTGGGGGCTGGGCAGGTGCCGGGGCTGGGGCCCGGGCTGGGGCAGGGACTGGGGCTGGGCTGTGGCTGGGGCTGGGCTGGGCTGTGGCTGGGGCTGAGGCAGGGCTGGGGCTGGGTTCGGTGCAAGGCTGGGGCTGGGGGCAGGGGATGGGGCTGAGTCTGGGTTGGGGGCTGGGCCAAGGATGGGGCCAGGGCTGGGGCTGGGGCTGGGCTATGGGCCTGGAGGCTGGGCTGAGGATGAGGCAGGGCTGGGGCAGGGCTGGGGCTGCGGCAGGGCTGGGGCCAGGGCTGAGGCTGGGCTAGGGTCTGGGCTGGGCCTGCGACAGGGCTGGGGCTCGAGGCTGGCGCAGGGCTGGGGTAGGGCTGGAGCCGGGGCTGGGAGCAGGGCTGGATCTGAGGTTGAGGGCCGGGGCTGGGGCTGGGCTGGGTGCAGGGCTGGGGGCTGGGACTGGGGGCTGGGGCTGGGCTGGGGTAGGGCTGGGGCTGGGACAGGGCTGGGCCCGAGGCTGGAGCAGGGCTGGGGCTGGGGCTAAGGGCAGGGCTGGGTTAGGTCTGTGGCTGTGCAGGGCTGGGCTAGGGCTGGGCTGGGGCCGGGGCTGGGGCCGTGGGTGGGGCTGGGCTGGTGTCTGGGCTGGGCCTGGGGCAGGGCTGGGCCCGAGGCTGGGGCTACGCTGTGGCTGGGGCTGGGCTGGGCAGGGCTGGGGATGAGGCTGGGGCTGGGGCTGGGGCTGGGGGCTCAGGCCAGGGCTGGGGCTGGGGGCTGGGCTGGGTCCAGGGTTGTGGCTGGGGCTGGGGTCCAGGGCTGGGGCCTGGGCGGTGGCTGGGGCTGGGCTGGGCAGGGCTGGGGCTGCGGCAGGGCTGGGGCTGCGGCAGGGCTGGGGCCGGGGCTGAGGCTGGGCTAGGGTCTGGGCTGGGCCTGGGACAGGGGCTGGGCTAGGGCTGGGTTGGGGCCGGGGCTGGGGCCGTGGGTGGGGCTGGGCTGGTGTCTGGGCTGGGGCCTGGGGCAGGGCTGGGCCCGAGGCTGGGGCTACGCTGTGGCTGGGGCTGGGCTGGGGCTGGGTTAGGGCTGGGGCTGGGTCCAGGGCAGGGGCTGGGCTGGGGCTGCGGGCAGGGCTGGGGCTGGGGCTGGGCTGGGACTGGGGGCTGGGTCCAGGGCTGGGGCTGGGGCTGGGCTGGGGCTGGGGCTGGGTCCAGGGCAGGGGCTGGGCTGGGCTAGGGCTGGGCTGGTGCCGAGGTTGGGGCTGGGCTGGGGTCTGGGCTGGGGCTGGGCGGTGGCTGGGGCTGTTCTGGGGCAGGGCTGGGGGCTGGGACAAGGCTGGGGCTGGGGCTGGGGCTCAGGCCAGGGCTGGGGCTGGGGGCTGGGCTGGGTCCAGGGTTGGGGCTGGGGGCTGGGTCCAGGGCTGGGGGCTGGGCTGGGGCAGGGCTGGGGCTGGGCTGCGGCAAGGCTGGGGCTGCAGCAGGGCTGGGGCCGGGGCTGAGGCTGGGCTAGGGTCTGGGCTGGGCCTGGGACAGGGCTGGGCTCGAGGCTGGGGCAGGGCTGGGGTAGGGCTGGAGCCGGTGGCTGGGAGCAGGGCTGGATCTGAGGTTGAGGCCGGGGCTGGGGCTGGGCTGGGTACAGGGCTGGGGCAGGACTGGGGCTGGGGCTGGGCTGGGGGCAGGGCTGGGGCTGGGCATGGGCTGTGGCTGGGGCCGGGGCTGTGGCTGAGACTGGGGCAGGGCTGGGGCTGTGCTGGGGACAGGGCTGGGGGGTGGGGATGGGGCAGGGATGGGACGGGGGCTGGGCTGGGTCCAGGGTCGGGGCTGGGGCAGGGCTGGGGCTTAGGGCTGGGGCCGGGGCTGGGGCAGGACTGGGGCTGGGGGCAGGGCTGGGGACGGGGCTGGGGGCTGGGGCTGGGCTGGGGGCAGGGGATGGGGGCTGGGGCTGGGCTGTGGCTGGGACTGGGGCAGGGCTGGGGCTGTGCTAGGGACACTCGGCTGGGGGCGGGGGCTGGGGCAGGGATGGGGCGGGGGCTGGGCTGTGGCTGGGGGCCGGGGCTGGGGCTGAGCTGGGATAAGGGCTGGGGTAGGGCTGGAGCCGGAGCTGGGGCCGGGGCTAGGAGCCGGGCTGGGAGTGGGGCTGGGCTGGGGCTGCGGGCAGGGCTGGGGCTGGGTGGGGCTGAGCTGGGGCTGGGCTAGGGACTGGAGGCTGGGCTTGGGCCAGTGGGCAGGGCTGGGCTAGGGCTGGGCCTGGGGCAGGGCTCGGCTAGGGCTGGGTTGGGATCTGGGCTGGGCCTGGGACAGGGCTGGGCTCGAGGCTGGGGCAGGGCTGGGGTAGGGCTGGAGCCGGGCTGGGGCCGGGGGATGGAGCATGGCGGGGCTGGGGCCGGTGGCTGGGAGCATGGCTGGGCTGGGGCGGGGGACTGGAGCCGGGGACTGAGGCTGGGCTAGGGTCTGGGCTGGGGCCAGGGCTACGACTGGGTGCTGGTCCAGGGCTGGGGCTGGGCTGTGGCTGGGGCTGGGCTGGGGCAGGGGCTGGGCTGGGGCTGGGGCTGGGCCGGGGCAGGGCTGGGGCTGGGGCGGGGGCTGAGGGCAGGGCTGGGCTAGGGCTGGGGCTGGGGCAGGGGCCGGGGCTGGGGACAGGGCTGGGGCCAGAGCTGGGGCAGGGCTGGGGGCTGGGTTCGGTGCAGGGCTGGGGCTGGGGGCAGGGCTGGGGCTGGAGTTGGGGCAGGGCTGGGGGCAGGGATGGGAGTTGGGGCTGGGCAGGTGCCGGGGCTGGGCCCGGGCTGGGGCAGGACTGGGGGCTGGGCTGTGGCTGGGGCTGGGGCTGGGCTGTGGCCTGGGGCTGAGGCAGGGCTGGGGGCTGGGTTCGGTGCAAGGCTGGGGCTGGGGGCAGGGGATGGGGCTGAGTCTGGGTTGGGGGCTGGGCCAAGGATGGGGCCAGGGCTGGGGCTGGGCAGGCCTGAGGCTGGGGGCTGGGGCTGGGGGCTGGGTTAGGGCTGAGGCTGGGTCCAGGGCAGGGGCTGGGCTGGGGCTGGTGCTGGGGCTGGGCTGGGGGACGGGGCTGCGGCCAGGGCAGGGGCTGGGCTGGGGCTGGTGCTGGGGCTGGGCTGGGGCAGGGCTGGGGCTGGGGCTGGTGCTGGTGCTGGGGCTGGGCTGGGTTAGGGCTGGGGCTGGGGCTGGGGCCAGGGCTGGGGCTGGGCTAAGGGCAGGGCTGGGTTAGGGCTGTGGCTGTGCAGGGCTGGGCTAGGGCTGGGCTGGGGCCGGGGCTTGGGGCTGTGGGTGGGGCTGTGCTGGGGTCTGGGCTGGGCCTGGGGAAGGGCTGGGTCCGAGGCTGGGGTCCAGGACTGGGGCTGCGCTGGGCGCTGGGGGCTGGGCTGGGGCTGGGCTGGGGCTGAGGCTGGGGGTAAGGCTGGGGCTGGGTCCAGGGCCAGGGCTTGGGGCTGGGCTGGGGCTGGGGATGGGCTGGGGGCAGGAATGGGAATGGGGCAGGGCTGGGCTGGGGGAACGGATGGGGCTGTGGCTGGGGCAGGGCTGGGCCTGGGCTGGGACCGGGACTGGGCTGGGGTAGAGCTGGGGCAGGGAAGAGGGCTGGGGACAGGGCTGGGGCAGGGCTGGGGCAGGGCTGGAACTGGGGCTGGGCTGGGGGCCAAGGTTGGGGCTGGGCTGTGGCTGGGGCTGGTCTGGGGCAGGGCTGGGGATGAGGCTGGGGCAGGCTGGGGCTGGGCTGGGGCTTGCGGATGGGCTGGGGGCAGGGCTGGGGATGGGGCAGGGCTGGGCTGGGGGAACGGATGGGGGCTGGGGCTGGGGCAGGGCTGGGCCTGGGCTGGGGACCCGGGACTGGCTGGGGTAGAGCTGGGGCAGGGAAGGGGCTGGGGACAGGGCTGGGGCAGGGCTGGGGCAGGGCTGGGGCAGGGCTGGAATTGGGACTGGGCTGGGGGCCAAGGTTGGGGCTGGGGCTGTTGGCTGGGTGCCGAGGATGTGGCTGGGGCTGGGGTCTGGGGCAGGGCTGGGGCTGGGCTAAGGGCAGGGCTGGAACAAAGTCTAGGGGCAGGGCTGGGGCTAGGTTGGGGCCGGCGCTGAAGCAGGACTGGGCTGGAGGCTGAGCCTTGGGCTGGGGCTAGGCTGGGGGCAAGGCTGGGGCTGGGACAGGGCTGGGGGTTGGGGCTGGGGCTGGGGCTGGGGCTGGGGCTGGGGCAGGGCTGGGGGCAGGGGTGGGAGTGGGGCTGGGCAGGGGCCGGGGCTGGGGCCAGGGCTGTGGGGCAGGCCTGGGACTGTGGCTGGGCTGGGGGTGGGCTGTGTCCTGGGGCTGGGCTGGGGCTGTTGCTGGGGCTGGGTCCATGGCTGGGGCTGGGCTGTGGCTGGGGCTGTGCTGGGGCCGGGGCTGGAACTAAGGTTTGGGCAGGGCTGGGGCTGGGGCAGGGCTGGGGCTGGGTGAGGGCTGGGCTGGGGGCAGGGATGGGGCTGGGGCTGGGGGCAAGGATGGGGGATGGGGCTGGGATGGGCTGGGAGCAGGGGCTGGGCAAGGGCTGGGGCTGTGTCTGGGGCCTGGGGCGGGGACTGGGGCAGGGCTAGGGCTGGGGCAGGGCTAGGCTGGGGCTGGGCTGGGGCCGAGTCTGGGGCCGGGGCTGGGGCCCGGGGCTGGGGCAGGGCTGGTGCCGAGGGTGGGGGCTGGGGCTGGGGCTGGGGCTGGGGCTGCGGACAGGGCTCGGGCTAGGGCTGAGTTAGGGGTAGGGCTGGGGCTCTGCTGGGGCCAGGGCTGGAACCAAGGTTTGGGCAGGGCTGGGGCTGTGGCTGGGGCCGGGGCTGGGGCAGGAGCCAGGGCGGGGGCAGGGCTGGGGCCGTGCCTTGGGTCTGGGGCTGGGGCCAGGGTTGGGGGCTGGGCTGGGCTGGGGCTAGGGCTGGGGCAGGGCTGGGTCTGGGGACAGGGCTGGGGATGAGGGTGGGGCTGGGCTGGGGTCTGGGGCTGGGCCTGGGGCAGGGCTGGGCCTGAGGCTGGGGCAGTGATGGGGTAGGGCTGGGGTTGGGGCTGGGCTGGGGGCAGGGATGGGGCTGGGGCTGGGCTGGGCTGAGGGAACGGGATGGGGCTGGGGCTGGGGCAGGGCTGGGCCTGGGCTGGGCCTGGGACTGGGACTGGGGCAGGGCTGAGGGCAGGGCTGGGCTAGGCCTGGGGCTGGGGCAGGGCTAGGTTAGGGCTGGCCTGGGGGCTGGAGGCTGGGCTTGGGCCCAGGGGCAAGGGCTGGGCTTGGCTGGGCCTGGGGCAGGGCTCGGCTAGGGCTGGGCTGGGGTCTGGGCTGGGCCTGGGACAGGGCTGGCTCGAGGCTGGGGCTAGGGGCTGGGGGGCAGGGCCAGGAACCAAGTCTTGGACAGGGCTGGGGCTGGGGCTGGGGGCCGAGGCAGGGCTGCGGGAGGGCTGGGGCTGGGGGCTGGGGGGCCGGGCTGGGGATGGCTTTGGGGCAGGGCTGGGGCTGGGTCCAGGGCTGGGGCTGGGCTGAGGGTAGGGCTGGGCTAGGGCTGGGGCAGGGCTGGGCTAGGGCTGGGCTGGGGGCCGGGGGCTGTGGCTGGGGCTGGGCTGTGGCAGGTCTGGGACTGGGGCTGAGGGAGGGGCTGGGCTGGGGTCTGGGCTGGGCCTGGGGCTGGGCTGGGGCCGGGGCTGGGGCATGGCTGGGGTAGGGCTGGGGCCTGGGCTGGGGCCGGGGCTGGGAGCTGGGCTGGGACTGAGGTTGGGGCTGGGACTGAGGCTGGGGCTGGGGCTGGGCTGGGGGCAGGGCTGGGGCCCGGGGCTGGAACCAAGTCTTGGGCAGGGCTGGGGCTGGGGCTTGGTCCAGGGCTGGGGCTGGGCTGGGGCTGGGGCTGGGGTCGGGGCTGAGGGCAGGGCTGGGCTAGGGCTGAGGGTAGGGCTGGGGCTGGGGCTGCGGACAGGGCTGGGGCCAGGCTGGGGCTGGGCTGAGGGCAGGGCTGGGGTCAGGGCTGGAACCAAGTCTTGGGCAGGGCTGGGGTTGGGGCTGGGGGCAGGGCTGGGGCCGGGGCTGGAACCAAGTCTTGGGCAGGACTGGGGCTGGGGCAGGGCTGGGGCCGGGGCTGGGGCTGGGGCTGGGGCAGGGCTGGGGCAGGGCTGGACCTTGGGCTGGGTCTGGGCTGGGGGCAGGGCCTGGAACCAAGTCTTGGACAGGGCTGGGGCAGGGCTGGGGCTGGGCTGGGGGCCGGGCTGGGGCTAGGGCACTACTGGGCTGGGGGTTAGGGCTGGGGCTGGGGCAGGGCTGGGGCAGGGGCTGGGGCTGGGCTGGGGCTGGCTTCAGGGCTGGGGCTGGGGGCTGGGTCTAGGGCTGGGGCTGGGCTGTGGCTGGGCTAGGGCTGAGTTAGTGGTAGGGCTGGGGCTGGGCTGAGGGCAGGGCTGGGGCTGGGTCTAGGGCTGGGGCTGAGGGCAGGGCTGGGCTAGGGCTGAGTTAGTGGTAGGGCTGGGGCTGGGCTGAGGGCAGGGCTGGGGCAGGGCTGGGGCTGGGGCTGGGGCTGGGGCTGGGGGCAGGGGCCAGGGCTGGGGCCGGGCTGGGGCTGGGTTCGGTGCAGGGCTGGAGCTGGTGCAGGGCTGGGGCCAAGTTTGGGGTGGGGCTGGGGCTGGGGCTGGGGCTGGGTCCAGGGCTGGGGCTGGGCTGTGGCTGGGGCTGGGCTGGGGCTGGGCCTGGGCTGGGGCCGAGGGTGGGGCTGGGCTGGGGTCTGGGCTGGGCCTGGGGCAGGGGCAGGGGCTGGGAGCAGGGCTGGGACTGAGGTTGGGGAAGGGGCTGGGGCTGGGTTGGGGCCGGGGCTGGGGCAGAACTAGGCTGTAGGCTGGGACTTGGGCTGGGGCTGGGCTGGGGTCAGGGCTGGCGGCAGGGTCCGGGGCTGGGCTAGGGGCAGGGCTGGGGCCAGGGATGGGGCAGGGCTGGGGTAGGGCTGGGGCAGGGCTGAGGCCAGGGCTGGGAGCAGGGCTGGGACTGAGGTTGGGGCTAGGGCTCGGGCTGGGCTGGAGCCGAGGCTGGGACCGGTGCTGGGGCTGGGGCTAGGGCTGGGGCTGGGTCCAGGGCTGGGGCTGGGCTGGAGCCGAGGCTGGGACCGGTGCTGGGGCTGGGGCTGGGGCCAGGGCTGGGGCTGGGCCCAGGGCTGGGGCTGGGCTGTGGCTGGGACTGGGCTGGGGCAGGGCTGGGGGCAGGGATGTGGCTGGGGCTGGGTCCGGGGATGGGGCCGGTGCTGGAGCAGGGCTGGGACTGAGGTTGGGGCCGGGGCTGGGGCAGATCTAGGCTGGAGGCTGGGCCTTGGGCTGGGGCAGGGCTGGGGCCAGGGCTGGAACCAAGTCTTGGGCAGGGCTGGGGCTGGGGCTGGGGCAGGGCTGGGGCTGGGGCTGGGGCTGGGGCTGGGGCTGGGGCCGGGGCTGGGGCAGGACTGGGGCTGGGGCAGGGCTGGGGTCAGGGCTGGGGGCAGGGGGCCGGGGCTGGACTGGGTGCAGGGGCTGGGGCCGGGGGCTGGAACCAAGTCTTGGGCAGGGCTGGGGCTAGGGCTGGGGCAGGGCTGGGACTGGGGCTGGCTTTGGGGCAGGTATGGGGCTGGAGCTGGGGCTGGGACTGGGGCAGGGCTGGGGCACGGTTGGAACTGGGACTGGGCTGGGACTTGGGTTGGGGCTGGGGTGAGGGTAGGGCTGGGGCAGGGCTGGGGCTGGCTTCGGGGCAGGGCTGGGGCTGGGTCCAGGGCTGGGGCTGGGCTGGGCTGGGGGCAGGTATGGGGCTGGGGTCGAGGGCTGGGGCAGGGCTGGGGCTGGGCTGTGGCTGAGCTGGGGGAGAGAGCTGGGGCTGGGGGCTGTGGCTGGGATGAGGGCAGGGCTGGGGCAGGGCTGGGGATGGGGGGCTGGGCTGGGGTCAGAGCTGGGGATGGGCTGGGACTGGGGCTGGCTTCGGGGCATGGCTGGGGCTGGGTCCAGGGCTAGGGCTGGGGCTGGGGGCAGGGCTGGGCTAGGGCTGGGCTGGGGCCGGGGCTGTGGCTGGGGCTGGGCTGTGGCAGGTCTGGGACTGGGACTGGGCTGGGGCTGAGGGAGGGGCTGGGCTGGGACTGAGGTTGTGGCCGGGGCTGGGGCTGGGCTGTGGCTGGGGCTGGGCTGGGGACTGGGCCTGGGCTGGGGGCCGAGGGTGGGGCTGGGCTGGGGTCTGGGCTGGGCCTGGGGCAGGGGCAGGGGCTGGGAGCAGGGCTGGGACTGAGGTTGGGGAAGGGGGCTGGGGCTGGGTTGGGGCCGGGGGCTGGGGCAGAACTAGGCTGTAGGCTGGGACTTGGGCTGGGGCTGGGGCTGGGGGTCAGGGCTGGCGGCAGGGTCCGGGGCTGGGCTAGGGGCAGGGATGGGGCCAGGAATGGGGCAGGGGCTGGGGTAGGGCTGGGGCAGGGCTGAGGCCAGGGCTGGGAGCAGGGCTGGGACTGAGGTTGGGGCTAGGGCTCGGGCTGGGCTGGAGCCGAGGCTGGGACCGGTGCTGGGGGCTGGGGCTAGGGCTGGGGCTGGGTCCAGGGCTGGGGGCTGGGCTGGAGCCGAGGCTGGGACCGGTGCTGGGGCTGGGGCTGGGGCTAGGGCTGGGGCTGGGCCCAGGGCTGGGGCTGGGCTGTGGCTGGGACTGGGCTGGGGCAGGGCTGGGGGCAGGGATGTGGCTGGGGCTGGGTCCGGGGGATGGGGCCCGGTGCTGGAGCAGGGCTGGGACTGAGGTTGGGGCCGGGGCTGGGGCAGATCTAGGCTGGAGGCTGGGCCTTGGGCTGGGGCAGGGCTGGGGCCAGGGCTGGAACCAAGTCTTGGGCAGGGCTGGGGCTGGGGCTGGGGCTGGGGCTGGGGCCGGGGCTGGGGCAGGACTGGGGCTGGGGCAGGGCTGGGGTCAGGGCTGGGGGCAGGGGCCGGGGCTGGACTGGGTGCAGGGCTGGGGCCGGGGCTGGAACCAAGTCTTGGGCAGAGGGCTGGGGCTAGGGCTGGGGCAGGGCTGGGACTGGGGCTGGCTTTGGGGCAGGTATGGGGCTGGAGCTGGGGCTGGGGCTGGGGCAGGGCTGGGGCACGGTTGAAACTGGGACTGGGCTGGGACTTGGGTTGGGGCTGGGGTGAGGGTAGGGCTGGGGCAGGGCTGGGGCTGGCTTCGGGGCAGGGCTGGGGCTGGGTCCAGGGCTGGGGCTGGGCTGGGCTGGGGGCAGGTATGGGGCTGGGTCGAGGGCTGGGGCAGGGCTGGGGCTGGGCTGTGGCTGAGCTGGGGAGAGAGCTGTGGCTGGGGCTGTGGCTGGGGTGAGGGCAGGGCTGGGGCAGGGCTGGGGGATGGGGGCTGGGCTGGGGTCAGAGCTGGGGCTGGGCTGGGACTGGGGCTGGCTTCGGGGCATGGCTGGGGCTGGGTCCAGGGCTAGGGCTGGGGCTGGGGCAGGGCTGGGGCTAGGGCTGGGCTGGGGCCGGGGCTGTGGCTGGGGCTGGGCTGTGGCAGGTCTGGGACTGGGGACTGGGCTGGGGCTGAGGGAGGGGCTGGGCTGGGACTGAGGTTGTGGCCGGGGCTGGGGCTGGGCTGGGGGCAGGGCTGGGGGGTCGGGGCTGGAACCAAGTCTTGGGCAGGGCTGGGGCTGGGGGCTGTTGCTGGGGCTGGTGCCGGGGCTGGGGCAGGACTGGGGCTGGGGCAGGGCTGGGGCCGGGGCTGGGGCTGAGGCTGGGGGATGGGGCAGGGCTGGGGCCGGGCTGGGGCTGAGGCTGGTGTCAGGGCTGGGGGTAGGGGCCGGGGCTGGACTGGATGTAGTGCTGGGGTCGGGGCTGGAACCAAGTCTTGGGCAGGTCTTGGGGCTGGGGCTGGGGCCGGGGGCAGGGCTGCGGGAGGGCTGGGGGCTGGGGGCTGGGATGGGGCAGGACTGGGGCTGGACATGGCTAGGGCCGGAGCTGGGGCAGGCCTGGGGCCGGGCTAGGGCTGGCTTCGGGGCAGGGCTGGGGCTGGGTCCAGGGCTGGGGCTGGGCTGAGGGTAGGGCTGGGACTGGGTCCAGGGCTGGGGCTGGGCTGTGGCTGGGGCTGGGGACAGAGCTGGGGCTGGGCTGGGGTGAGGGCAGGGCTGGGGCAGGGCTGGGGATGGGGGCTGGGCTGGGGTCAGAGCTGGGGCTGGGGCTGGGACTGGGGCTGGCTTCGGGGCATGGCTGGGGCTGGGTCCCAGGGCTGGGGCTGGGCTGAGGGTAGGGCTGGGCTAGGGCTGGGGCTGGGGGCAGGGCTGGGCTAGGGCTGGGCTGGGGCCGGGGCTGTGGCTGGGGCTGGGCTGGGGTCTGGGCTGGGGCTGGGCTGGGGCCTGGGCTGGGGGCTGGGAGCTGGGCTGGGACTGAGGTTGGGGCCTGGGCTGGGGCTGGGCTGAGGGTAGGGCTGGGCTAGGGCTGGGGCTGGGGCAGGGCTGGGCTAGGGCTGGGGCTGGGACTGGGGCTGAGGGAGGGGCTGGGCTGGGGTCTGGGCTGGGGCTGGGCTGGGGCCTGGGGCTGGGGCTGGGAGCTGGGCTGGGACTGAGGTTGGGGGCCTGGGCTGGGGGCTGGGCTGGGGGTAGGGCTGGCGCTGGGGCTGAGGGCAGGGCTGGGGGCTGGGGCTGGGGCTGGGGGCAGGGGCCAGGGCTGGGGCCGGGCTGGGGCTGGGTTCGGTGCAGGGCTGGAGCTGGTGCAGGGCTGGGGCCAAGGTTGGGGCGGGGCTGGGGCTGGGCTGGTGCCGAGGGTGGGGCTGGGGCTGGGGCTGGGGCTGCGGACAGGGCTGGGGCTAGGGCTGAGTTAGGGGTAGGGGCTGGGGCTGGGCTCGGTCTGGGGCTGGAACCAAGCCTTGGGCAGGGCTGGGATTGGGGCTGGGGCTGGGGCAGGAGCCAGGGCTGGGGCAGGGCTGGGCCGTGCCTGGGGCTGGGGCTTCGGCAGGGTTGGGGCAGGGTTGAGGTCTGGGGCTGGGGCAGGGCTAGTGCAGGGCTGGTCTAGGGCCTGGGGCCTGGGGCCGGAGCTGGGCAGGGGGCTGAGCTGGGTCTGGCCTTGGGGGCACGGCTGGGGCCGGGGACTGGGGCAAAGGCTGGGTTGGGGCTGGGGCAAGGGTGGGCTGGAGGCTGGGTTGGGGCTGTGGCAGGGCTGGGGCTGAGCTGCAGGCAGGGCTGGGCTGGGGCTTGGACAGGGCTGGGGCTGGGCTGGGGGATGGGGTTGGGGGCTGAGGGCTGGGCTGGGGCTGGGGGCAGGGCTGGAGCCGGGGCTGGCGCCCAGACCAGGGCTGGGCAGGGTCTGAGCTGTGGCTGGGGTTTGGCTGGGGCTGGGGCTGGGGGCTGGGCTGGGGCAGGGCTGGGGAAGGGGTTGGGGCAGGGGCTGGAGCCGGGGCTGTGGCTGGGGCTGGGCTGGGTCTAGGGCTGGGGCCTGTGCTGGTGCTGTGCTGAGGGTGGGCTGGGGACTAGGGGCTGGGGGCAGGGCTTGGGCAGGGCTTGGGGCCGGGGCTGGGCTGCGGATGAGCTGGGTCTGGGCTGGGCTGGGCTGGGGGCCGGGGCTGGGGCAGGGCTGCAGTTGGGTTGGGGCTGGGGGTGGGGCTGGGGGTGGGGGGCTGGAGCAGGGCTAGGGCTGGGCTGGGGCTGGGCTGGGGGGCTGGAGCAGGGCTAGGACTGGGCTGGGGGCTGGGCTAGGGCCGGGTTTGGGGCCGAGGCTGGGGCAGGGCTGGGGTTGGGCTTGATCCGGGGCTGGGCTGGGGTTGGGCTGGGGCTAGGGCCGGGGCTGGGGAAGGGCTGGGTCCGGGACTTGGGCAGGGTTTGGGCTGGGCTGGGGCCAGGTCCAGGGTTGGAGGCTGGGGCTGGGGCTGGGCTGGGGCTGGGCTGGGTCTAGGGCTGGGGCTGTGCTGGTGCTGTGCTGGGAGTGGGCTGGGGACTAGGGCTGGGGCTGTGCTGGGGCAGGGCTGGGGCAGGGCTGGGGGCTGGGCTGGGGGCTGTGGCCGGTGGCCGGGGCTGGGCTGGGGCTGGGCTGGAGCTAGGGCCAGGGCTGGAACCGGGGCTGGGGGCTGGGCTGGTTGGCAGGGCTGGGGCTTGGGCTGGGGCTGGGGTGAGGCCTGGGGAAGGTCTGGGGCTGGGCTTGAGCCAGAGCTCGAGTCAGGGGCTGGGGCAGGGGCTGGAGCCGGGGCTGGGGGACAGGGGTGGGGCTGGCCTGGGGGCAGGGCTGGGTCCAGGGCTGGGCTGGGGCTGAGCTGGGGCTGGGGGCTGGGGGCAGGGGCAGGGCTGGGGCTGTGCTTGGGCCGGGGCTTGGGCAGGGTTGGGGCTGGGCTGGGGGCAGGGCTGGGGGCTGGAGGCTGGGGCTGGCGCTGGGCTGGGGCTAGGCTGGGTCTAGGGCTGGGGGGTGTGCTGGTGCTGTGCTGGGGGTGGGCTGGGGACTAGGGCTGGGGCAGGGTTGAGGCAGGGCTGGGGGTGGGCTGGGGGGCTGTGGCCGGGGCCGGGGTTGGGATCGGGCGAGGTCTGGGACTGGAGGCTGGGGCTGG
Organism: Melanerpes formicivorus; assembly: GCF_026170545.1. Lineage (NCBI taxonomy): Eukaryota > Metazoa > Chordata > Aves > Piciformes > Picidae > Melanerpes > Melanerpes formicivorus. The sequence goes on along the minus strand of NW_027142673.1, from coordinate 149,025 downwards.
GGCTGCGGTTGGGCTTGAGCCGGGGCTGGGCTGGGGCTGGGCTGTGGCTAGGGCCGGGGCTGGGCTGGGGCCGGGGCTGGGGCTGGAAGCAAGGCGTGGGCAGGGCTGGGGCTGGGCTCGGGCCGGGGCTGGGGCTGGGGATGGGGCCTGGGCTGGGTCTGGGACGTGAGCAGGGTTTGGGCTGGGCTGGGGCCAGGTCTGGGGTTGGAGGCTGTGGCCGGGGCTGGGGCCGGGGGCTGGGCTGGGGGCAGGGCAGGGGCAGCGCTAGGGCCGAGCCTGGGGCTAGGCTGGGGCCAGGGCTGGGGCAGGGTTAGGACATGGTTGGGTGGTGGGGGATGGGGCAGGGATGGGGCTGTTCTGGGGCTGCGGCTAGGCTGGGGCTGGGCTGGGGGCTGGTGCCAGGGCTGGGACAGGATTGGGCCAGGGACTGGGCTGGGGCTGGGGCAGGGCTGGGGCAGGGGCTGGGTCCCGGGCTGGGTCTGGGTCTGGGGTCTGGTCCAGGACTGGGGTAGGACTGTAGCAGCGCCAGGGACGGGGTTGGGGCTAGGCTGGGCTTAGGGCTGGGTCTGGACTGTGGCTGAGCTGGGGCTGGGTTGGGGCTGGGCTGGGGGCAGGGCTGGGGCTTGGGCTGGGCTGGGGCCGAAGCAGGGCTGGGGTAGGGCTTGGGCCGGGGCTGGGGCTGGATTGGGGCAGGGGCCGGGAGCTGGGCTGGGGCTGGGGCAGGGCTGGGACTGGGCTGGGGGCTGGGCCGGGGGGCTGGGGCCGGGGGCTGGGGGCTGGTCTGGAGCTGGGTCAGGGCTGGGGCTGGGCTGGGGGTAGGGCAGGGGCTGGGGCTGAGGGCTGGGGGCCAGGTCTGGGGCTGGAGCCTGGGGCTGGGGGCCTGGGCTGGGGCTGGGCTGGGGGAGTAGAGCTGGTGCTGGGCTGGGGCAGGGCTGGGGCTGAGCTGGGGGGCTGTGGCCGGGGCTGTGGCCGGGGGCTGGGGCTGGAACCAAGGCTTGGGCAGGGCTGGGGCTGGGCTGGGGCAGGGCTGGGGGCTGGGCTGGGGCAGAGCTGGGGCTGGGCTGGGGCCGGGGCTTGGGCAGCGTTTGGGCTGGGCTGGGGCCAGGTCTGGGGCTGGAGGCTGGGGCCAGGGCTGGGCTGGGGCTGGGCTGGGGCTGGAGGCTGGGGGCCAGGGCTGGGGCTGGGGCTGGGGAGCAGGGCTGGAGGTGGGGCCTGGGTTGGGGCTGAGGAAAAGCTGGGGCACGGCTAAGGCTTGGGCCCGGGGCTAAGCTGGGGCTGGGGCTGGGCTGGGGGCAGAGCTGGGGCTGGGGGCAGAGCTGGGTCTGGGGCAGGGCTGAGGTCAGGCCTGGGGCTGTGGCTGGGGCAGGGCTGGGGCTAGGCTGGGGCAGGGCCTGGGGTGTTGTCGGACAAGAGGGGACATGGGTCCCAGGAACACCTGTGCAATTCAGGCCTTGAAGAATTCTCTGTTGATAATATACTGGCGGAGAGGAGATGTGAGAAAGTGCTGATTGCTTGGTATGCTGAAGTCCAGCTGCCCCTGAGATGGGAGGCAAGCAAGATAAGGAGGAGGCGAGATATGGGAAAGAGAGCAATTAGGCCGGATGGAAGAATTCCACAGAGTTGTGAAAACAATGATGTAACCTTTTAGAGAGCAACCAATAGTATGTTGCCAAGTGGGCATAATTATAGCAAACTGTATATAAGATGTGTCTGATGCTCAATAAAGTGGAATCCGCTGATCAAATTGGTCGTTAAAGCGGCCCCCTTCTTGCAGTAAGTGGCGCTCGAACACGGGACCCTAATGAAGACAAACGTTTGGGTTTAAGAAGTTCTTCGGGACGTTGGGAGATTCGCAGTAAGCCGGGAGGCAAGAAGACGGCCGGCCCGGGATAGCAGTACCGGAGGCTGCAAGAAAAGGGAAGACAGCCTTGAAGCCGAAGACGCTGTAGAGCCGGAAACTGCTTAAACGAGGTCTGTGCGCACAGGTATTAACGTTTAAATACGGTTATGGATAGGCAGGCAGCGTATGATTTATTTATATGCTTTTTAGAAAAGCGACAGTGTAAGTTAAATTTTACAAAGGAGTTGGTGCCGCTGTTAAGCTATGCAGAAGAGTTAGGATATTTTAAGGACCCAAATGAGGTGTTTGAAAGATTGCAGTGGAAAAAGTCTGGACAAGACTTGTGGCTGCATGGCTTAGATGATGAAAAACGAGCAAAGGAGTGTGGAAAATGGTGGAAGATGGTTATGACAGCATTGGATCAGCATCGTGCTGAGCAAGTGGCAGCTTATCAAGCCAGGGTACGATTAGATCATATGGACCCAAATGGAGCAAGTGTTACACATGCTGGGTTGCCTTTGTCAGAAGAGGTTCAGGATTATTTAAGAAAGGAGAAGGCTGCGTGTGTAAAAGGACTAGGTGGCAGAGTCAAATTACAATCTGTAACACAGGACTCTGCTGAGGAGCCTTCCCCGTCTCTTTTAGCTGAGCAAATTGTACAGGACAAGAAAGTAGGTGAGGGAGAGAAGACAAACAGGGCGATAGATCCTGGAGGTAGTGTTAAAGATCATGCAAGAAAGCATGCAGAGTATTGGCGAAAGGTTGCAGAACACTTAAATGCCGAAGGAGATCAGGAAGGGCTTAGCCGACTGGCTGCTTCACATCAAGCTTTTCCAGTAATGTATACACAGGTCCCTGGGGAGCAAAATGTTTTTCAGGCTGATGTAACCCAATTGCCATGGAAATTGTTATCTCAATTAAGACAGACTGCGAGTCAATTTGGGGTTCAATCTGAACCAGCTAGACAGATGATTGATTTTATTTATATGAACTATAATATGTTACCTAGAGATTCTTATAATGTTATGAAGCTGATCCTAACAGCATCTCAATTTATGACATTTTTGAATGAGTGGGAACACCTAGCTAGACAATCAGCTGGAGTACAAAGACAGCAAAACGACCCACTATTTGATGTAACAGTAGATCAGTTGTGTGGAACGGGACAGTATGAGAGACCAGAGTTACAGGCACTTTTACAGCCGCCTGTTTTGCAAGCATCAGCCCAGATAGTAAGGATGGCTTTTGACAAGCAGAAGGATGGAAATACAAATCCTCAATATATGGGAATTAAGCAAGGTAGACAGGAACCTCTTGGTGAATTTGTAGATAAGTTGCTTGCCGCACTTAGAGCAGCAAGCGTAGGAGAAGGTATCCGAGAGGCAATTTTAAGGCAGTGTTTAATGCAGAATGGGAACCAGCAGACGCAACAGCTTATTACATCAGCAGATCCTAGATGGATGGTAGCCGAATTGTTGCAGAGGGCTCAGGACTTGCCAAGCAATCCGATGGCCATGCTGACGGAGGTGATTGATAAGGGATTACAAAAACGGGCTGAGGTGTTGTCAATGACAATGACAAAACAGCTTGAGCATAGTCAGCAGGTTATGGCAGCCTTAGTACCTTTGCGCACAAACTCGAAAGGGCAAGGCCGACCCTATAAGCAGTCATCAGACGACATACAGTGTCATTGAAAAGCGTAAGGCGGAGATATCGTCTAAAGTAATGCCTGGACTTTTGGCCCATAGATCCGCTTTAGGGCATTTCCCTAGCGGAGATAGTTATTTTGATGAAGCTTGTTGGAGAGAATACAGGAACAAGTTGTGGGACTTGGTTATAGATGGTGATAAAACTGCTATAAAGCTGCAAAAGTCGTGGCGAGAATGCATGAACTGTGTTAAAACCTACGAACTGAAACAGCGAATGGCTGCTGCAGTTAGAGCAACTTTGTCAGGACGAGATGCAGCGCCAGGTGTATCTGAGTTGCAGCTGAAAGATGTGTCTGAGAACTGTCGACCGATCGACCGGGGCCGCCCCCGATACATCTTGCGGCGACCACACCGCGTTTACCAGCCGTCACCACTGCCGTTTGCACACAGCGGGGAACCTTCCTCTGACATCGCCAGCGACGGCTCGGACTCGGAAGATAACACCGGCAGCGAGGAATTCAAACAGCGCCGACTTTGCTTTACGGCCCCTCTTAGAAAAAATGGAGCGCTTGGAGGCTCGCGGTTACAGCGTTCCTGCCACCGCTCTCCTCCCGCGAGCCCTGCCGGCCCCCGCGGATACCGACGGCTCTGACCAAGGCGGTACCGGCTGACGCACCACCGACACTGACAGCACCGACAGTAGCAGCGGAGCAGCTGCCACGGCAGCAGCCCCCACCCCTTTCCCCCGCAGCGGCTTTAGCCGCACTACTCTGTTTTGATTTAAAGCAACAGTACTCATTTTGTCATTTCTGATTGTAACGTCTTTTAGAGATTTGTTATTTAGAGTTTTGTTAAGTTTTTCTAATAAGCATAATGAATAAGTAAGCATTTGGTATTTATAAGTACTTAGTACATAGTAATTGCAGTAAGGTGTATGCACTTAGTTAAGAGTTCAAATTGTAAGATTTTCTTTTGGTTCGAACCTTCTTAGTTGTCTGCCTAGGCATTTCAAAGGAGCTCCATGTAATATAGTTAAGGAATGTATAAACAGCTTTTAACTTTGGAAAGTGTTTTTTAGTTAATGTAACAATTTTATTTCTTTTTAGACACTGATTTGATGGATTAATTTTAACATAGTCTTTTAAGGTTTTAAGGATTTTTTGGTATTAGCATAAGTTAAGGTTTGTAGTAAATAGGTATTAATTTTAACAACTATTCCTTCACTAATGTGCAGAAGAACCAAGACTAAGAGGAAACAGCATTTCCCATGAAGTCGAACATCGATCACAGTAACTGTTATGATAATCTGGAGTCAAAAGCATCAATCAAAAAAATATTTTGTCCTGAATGCTGAATTTGAAAATAGGCAGTTTGGACTGGTAAATACAGAAAACCTATTTTGTGGTGTGAAAAAGGATTTAAATCCCCATGGAAAATTATTGAAAGGGATTGGCATAAGTGGGAAATAAAGACTAGAGAAATTTTAGTTGGGAAATCTCAGGAATAATTAAAAGGATTAGTAAAAGGAAAAGTAAGAGACATAAGATTTTGAAGGCAGAGGAATTGAAATAACAAAAGCACAATGGGAAATGGTAAACAAACTAACCAAGGAAATAGAGAAGAGACTCCAAATGGAATTTTGAAGTGGGTTAAGGAGTTAAAAAATCTGTAGGGCTCCTGAAGAATGTAACTGCTGCCGAGAAGAAAATACACCCGGCTGCTGGTTGCACCCCAGCAGGCCGAGGAGGCAGAGTTCACATATACTTGGTGGAGCCTAATTTTGATCCTAACCCTATTTGTACATAAGTAGTCCAATCGAAATCAAAAACCACGTTCCCATGTGTGGAATCTTGATCAGACCAGAGAGAAAAGACTTGAACTTGAAAAAGCAATAGTAAATTTTTCTGCTACAGTTGAAATCATAGTAAATGCAAGCACAGATGCAATAAAAGTGCAGCAAATTGAAATCAATAGTCTCTCGAAAATATCTACTCAGAATAGATTAGCTTTGGATTTTTTATATGTTAAGGAAGGGGGTGTATGTGTAGTCATAAATGTAAGTTGTTGTAGTTATGTTAATCTAGATAAATGAGTGGAAACAGATTTACAGGCGATTGTAAACCACAATCAGATATTACATCAGATTTCTTTAGATGATACTTCTTGTGGATTTAAAGAAATATGGGATAAATTAACTTTCTGGTTACCAGATCTAAATTGGCTTAAACATTTGTTTGTAATATTGTTGGAACAATTGTAATATTGCTATGCATAATACTCTGCAATTGTTGTTACAAAATACTAAGACCTTTAAGTAAGATTGCTCATGTCAATGAGTTACAAGTAGAGAATTATGATCAGAATGTGATCAGAACAGATGAACTTAATTATGATCCAATTAAGAAGGTTCTGAAATATCTGGAAATTTTAACACAAATCAATGGTGACAAAAAAAAAAAAAAAGGGGGAATTGTGATGAATATACTGGTGATTTGTGTTAAAATTGTAAGACTTAGAGTGCACTGGGATTAAGGGTCAGGATCTTGTGAGGCCTGTTTAGAGGATAAAGAGAAAGAAACCTATCTTGCAGACTTGCAAGGACACTGTCTGGTTAATTGGAGACATCACGGCTGAGAAGGAGCTGTCTTAAAGATAAACATTCAGAACTGGGAATTTGTTTTCGTCAGATAAGAAGCCTGCACAATTGAGCATGTGTGAAAGTGGATGCTCTGACCCTTACCACACTGAATGTAGGGAGAAGGGATTTGACCACCTATTCTAAGACTATCATATGCCTCCCTTCTATTTAGCATAAGTTTGCTTATATAGATGATGAAACTATATAAGATGAAGAAAACTATTGTAAGGTTGCTTTTTGGGTGAAGTTGGTACCAATAAGAGATCAGTATTACTAGGATGAGCAAAAACACATTATTATGGGTAATTTTATATTGGGCAAAGCAATGAAGCTCTTTTGCTCTTGCTGATTGCCTGCAAGTTTTCTGTCTGTGAAGCTAGAGCCTGGCCAGATCTACCTTTACAGATTAAAGAAATCTTGCTACCATTAAACAAATTATGATTTTTGACCATCCTAGAGAAAATAGAGGTGCAACATAACAGGTAATAATGAATTGATTGAACTTTTTCAGACGTGTCTGATAGGGATACCCAGACTTAATGTAAATATGTTTGTTAATTATAGTAGTAAGTTTTAAGGTTCTTAGGTATCATTGTACTCATTTTGATTATTGTTAAAGTTGTTTATAATTGTATTATGCAAAGTGTTCAAAGAATAACTTCCAAGGCCTTACTTGCACAAAAGAAAAACGGGGGAATTGTTGTCGGACAAGAGGGGACATGGGTCCCAGGAACACCTGTGCAATTCAGGCCTTGAAGAATTCTCTGTTGATAATATACTGGCGGAGAGGAGATGTGAGAAAGTGCTGATTGCTTGGTATGCTGAAGTCCAGCTGCCCCTGAGATGGGAGGCAAGCAAGATAAGGAGGAGGCGAGATATGGGAAAGAGAGCAATTAGGCCGGATGGAAGAATTCCACAGAGTTGTGAAAACAATGATGTAACCTTTTAGAGAGCAACCAATAGTATGTTGCCAAGTGGGCATAATTATAGCAAACTGTATATAAGATGTGTCTGATGCTCAATAAAGTGGAATCCGCTGATCAAATTGGTCGTTAAAGCGGCCCCCTTCTTGCAGTACTGGGGCTGGGCTGTGGCTGGGGCTGGGGACAGGGCTGGGCCTTGGGCTGGGCTGGGGCTGAAGCAGGGCTGGGATAGGGCTTGGGCCGGGGCTGGGGCTGGATTGGGGCAGGGCTGGGAGCTGGGCTGGGGCTGGGACAGGGCTGGGACTGGGCTGGGGGCTGGGTCAGGGCTGGGGGCTGGGCTGGGGCTAGGGCAGGGCTGGGGCAGGGCTGGTCCTGGGCCGGGGGCTGGGGCCGGGGCTGGGGGCTGGGCTGGGGCTGGGGCAGAGCTGGGGCAGGGCTGGTCCTGGGCCGGGGGCTGGGGCCGGGGGCTGGGGGCTGGGCTGGAGCTGGGTCAGGGCTGGGGCTGGGACTGGGGCTGGGCTGGGGGTAGGGCAGGGGCTGGGGCTGGGCTGGGGCCAGGTCTGGGGCTGGAGCCTGGGGCTGGGGCTGGGCTGTGGCTGGGCTGGGGAGTAGAGCTGGGGCTGGGCTGGGGCAGGGCTGGGGCTGAGCTGGGGGCTGTGGCCGGGGCTGTGGCCAGGGCTGGGGCTGGAACCAAGGCTTGGGCAGGGCTGGGGCTGGGCTGGGGCTTGGGCAGGGCTCGGGCTGGGCTGGGGGTGGGCTGGGGCAGAGCTGGGGCTGGGCTGGGGCCAGGGCTTGGGCAGCGTTGGGGCTGGGCTGGGGCCAGGTCTGGGGCTGGAGGCTGGGGCCAGGGCTGGGGCTGGGGCTGGGAGCAGGGCTGGAGGTGGGGCCTGGGTTGGGGCTGAGGAAGGGCTGGGGCACGGCTAAGGCATGGGCCGGGGCTAGGCTGGGGCTGGGGCTGGGCTGGGGACAGAGCTGGGTCTGGGGGCAGAGCTGGGTCTGGGGCAGGGCTGAGGGCAGGCCTGGGGCTGCAGCTGGGGCAGGGCTGGGGCTAGGCTGGGGCAGGGTTAGGGAATGGTTGGGGGTGGGGGATGGGGCAGGGATGGGGCTGTTCTGGGGCTGCGGCTAGGCTGGGGCTGGGCTGGGGGCTGGTGCCACGGCTGGGGCAGGATTGGGCGGGGGACTGGGCTGGGGCTGGGGCAGGGCTGGGGCAGGGGCTGGGTCCCGGGCTGGGTCTGGGTCTGGGGTCTGGTCCAGGACTGGGGTAGGACTGTAGCAGCGCCAGGTACGGGGTTGGGGCTAGGCTGGGCTTAGGGCTGGGTCTGGACTGCGGCTGAGCTGGGGCTGGGTTGGGGCTGGGCTGGGGGCAGGGCTGGGCCTTGGGCTGGGCTGGGGCCGAAGCAGGGCTGGGGTAGGGCTTGGGCCGGGGCTGGGGCTGGATTGGGGCAGGGCCGGGAGCTGGGCTGGGGCTGGGGCAGGGCTGGGACTGGGCTGGGGGCTGGGGCTGGGGCTGGGGCTGGGGCAGGGGCTGGGGCTGGGGCAGGGCTGGGGCAAGGCTGGTCCTGGGCCGGGGGCTGGGGCCGGGGCTGGGGGCTGGGCTGGAGCTGGGTCAGGGCTGGGGCTGGGCTGGGGGTAGGGCAGGGGCTGGGGCTGGGCTGGGGCCAGGTCTGGGGCTGGAGCCTGGGGCTGGGGCTGGGCTGGGGCTGGGCTGGGGAGTAGAGCTGGTGCTGGGCTGGGGCAGGGCTGGGGCTGAGCTGGGGGCTGTGGCCGGGGCTGTGGCCGGGGCTGGGGCTGGGGCTGGAACCAAGGCTTGGGCAGGGCTGGGGCTGGGCTGGGGCTTGGGCAGGGCTGGGGCTGGGCTGGGGGCAGAGCTGGGGCTGGGGGCAGAGCTGAGTCTGGGGCAGGTCTGAGGGCAGGCCTGGGGCTGCGGCTGGGGCAGGGCTGGGGCTAGGCTGGGGCAGGGTTAGGGCATGGTTGGGGGTGGGGGATGGGGCAGGGATGGGGCTGTTCTGGGGCTGCGGCTAGGCTGGGGCTGGGCTGGGGGCTGGTGCCACGGCTGGGGCAGGATTGGGCGGGGGACTGGGCTGGGGCTGGGTCCCGGGCTGGGTCTGGGTCTGGGGTCTGGTCCAGGACTGGGGTAGGACTGTAGCAGCGCCAGGGATGGGGTTGGGGCTAGGCTGGGCTTAGGGCTGGGTCTGGACTGTGGCTGAGCTGGGGCTGGGTTGGGGCTGGGCTGGGGGCAGGGCTGGTCCTTGGGCTGGGCTGGGGCCGAAGCAGGGCTGGGGTAGGGCTTGGGCCGGGGCTGGGGCTGGATTGGGGCAGGGCTGGGAGCTGGGCTGGGGCTGGGGTAGGGCTGGGACTGGGCTGGGGACTGGGGCCGGGGCTGGGTTCTGGGCTGGGGCTGGGGCAGGGCTGGGGCAGGGCTGGTCCTGGGCCGGGGGCTGGGGCCGGGGCTGGGGGCTGGGCTGGAGCTGGGTCAGGGCTGGGGCTGGGACTGGGGCTGGGCTGGGGGTAGGGCAGGGGCTGGGGCTGGGCTGGGGCCAGGTCTGGGGCTGGAGCCTGGGGCTGGGGCTGGGCTGTGGCTGGGCTGGGGAGTAGAGCTGGGGCTGGGCTGGGGCAGGGCTGGGGCTGAGCTGGGGGCTGTGGCCGGGGCTGTGGCTGGGGCTGGGGCTGGGGCTGGAACCAAGGCTTGGGCAGGGCTGGGGCTGGGCTGGGGCAGGGCTGGGGCTGGGCTGGGGCTTGGGCAGGGCTCGGGCTGGGCTGGGGCAGGGCTGGGGCTGAGCTGGGGGCTGTGGCCGGGGCTGTGGCTGGGGCTGGGGCTGGGGCTGGAACCAAGGCTTGGGCAGGGCTGGGGCTGGGCTGGGGCAGGGCTGGGGCTGGGCTGGGGCAGAGCTGGGGCTGGGCTGGGGCCAGGGCTTGGGCAGCGTTGGGGTTGGGCTGGGGCCAGGTCTGGGGCTGGAGGCTGGAGCCAGGGCTGGGCTGGGGCTGGGCTGGTGGTGAGGGTGGGGCTGGGGCTGGGGCTGCGGACAGGGCTGGGGCTAGGGCTGAGGTAGGGGTAGGGCTGGGGCTGGATTGGGGCCAGGGCTGGGGCAGGACTAGGCTTGAGGCTGGGCCTTGGGCTGGGGCTGGGTTGGTGCAGGGCTGGGGCAGGAGCCAGGGCTGGGGCAGGGCTGAGGTCAGGCCTGGTGCTGCGGCTGGGGCAGGGCTGGGGCTAGGCTGGGGCTGGGCTGGGGCTGGAGGCTGGTGCCAGGGCTGGGGCTGAGGCTGGGAGCAGGGCTGGAGGTTGGGCCTGGGTTGGGGCTGAGGAAGGGCTGGGCCATGGCTAAGGCATGGGCCGGGGCTAGGCTGGGGCTGGGGCTGGGCTGGGGGCAGAGCTGGGTCTGGGGGCAGAGCTGGGTCTGGGGCAGGGCTGAGGGCAGGCCTGGGGCTGTGGCTGGGGCAGGGCTGGGGCTAGGTTGGGGCTGGGCCTGGGGCTGGGCTGTGGCTGGGGCTGGGGCCAGGGCTGGGGCCAGGCTGGGTCTGGTGCTGGGCTGAGGGCAGGGCTGGGGCTGGGGCCTGGGGCAGGGCTGGGGCCAGGCTGGGGCTGGGCCTGGGGCTGGGCTGTGGCTGGGGCTGGGGACAGGGCTGGGGCTGGGGGCTGGGATGGGGCAGGACTGGGACTGGGGCAGGGGCACGGGCCGAGGCTGGTTACTGGGCTTGGGCTGGAGCTAGGGCAGGGCTGGGGCCAGGCTGGGGCTGGGTTTGGCTCAGGGCTGGGGCTTGGTCCAGGGCAGGGCTGGGGCTGGGGCTGGGGCTGGGGCTGGGCTGGGGCTGGGCTGGGGCAGGACTGGGGCTGGGGTGGGGCTGGAACTGTGCTGGGGCTGTGGCTGAGGCTGGGGGCTTGTCTGGGGCTGGGGCAGGGCTGTGGCAGGGCTGGGGCAGGGGCTGGAGCCGGGGCTTGGGCCAGGGCTGGGGCAGGGCTGGGGGCTGGGGCCGGGGCTGGGCAGGGCTGGGGCTGGGGCCGGGGTTGTGTTGAGGCCGAGCTGGGGCTGGGGCTGGGCTAGGGCTGGAGCGGGGGCTGGGGCAGGGCTGGAGCTGTGCTGGGGCTGGGGCTAGGCTGGGTCTGTGCTGGGGGCTGGGTCCGGGATTGGGGCAGGGCTGGGGCCGGGGCTTGGTCTGAGGCAGGGCTGGAGGCTGGGCTGTGACTGGGGCACGGCTGTGCTGGAGGCTGGACTGGGGCTGGGGCAGGACTGGGGCAGGTCTGGGGCTGGGCTGGGGGCTGGAGCCGGGGCTGGGGCTGAGCTGGGGCTGGGCTGCGGCCGGGGCTGAGGCAGGGCTGGGGCTGGGCTGGGGGCTGGAGCCGGGGCTGGGGCTGGGGCTGGGTGGGGCTGAGCTGGGGCTGGGCTGGGGCCAGGAGGCTGGGCTGGAGCACGGATTGGGCAGGGATGGGGCAGGACCGGGGCTGGGGCTGGAGCTGGGGTTGGGGCTGGAGCTGGGGTTGGGGCAGGGCTGGTGCTGGCCTAAGGGCAGGGCTGGTCTGGGTCTGGGGCTGGGGCAGGGCTGGGGGCAGGGCTGGAGCTGGGGCTCGGGCCCAGAGTAGGACTGGGCACGGTCTGAGCTGGGGCTGGGGATTGGCTGGGGCTGGGCTGGGTACTGGGCTGGGGGCTGTGGCTGGGGCCGGGATTGGGCTGGGGATGAGCTGGGGCTGGGCTGGGGCCGGGGCTGGGGCAGAGCTGGGCTTGGGCTGGTGGCAGGGCTGGGGTGTGGGCTGGGGCTGGGGTGTGGCCTGGGGCTGGGCTAGGGCTGGGGTGGGGGATGGGCTGGGGCCGGGTCTGGCGGCAGGGATGGGGCTGGGCTGGGGACAGGGCTGGGGCCAGGGCTGGGCTGGGGGCTGGGCTGGGGCTGGGGCTAGGCAGGGGCTGGGGCTGGGGCTGGGGCCAGGGCAGGGCTGGGGCCAGGCTGGGGTTGGGATCGGCTCAGGCCTGGGGCTTGGTCCAGGGCTGGGCTAGGGCTGGATTGGCCTGGGGCAGGGCTGGGGGCTGGGGCCGGGGCTGGGCAGGGCTGGGGCTGGGGCCGGGGTTGTGTTGAGGCCGAGCTGGGGCTGGGGCTGGGCTAGGGCTGGAGCGGGGCCTGGGGCAGGGCTGGAGCTGTGCTGGGGCTGGGGCTAGGCTGGGGCTGTGCTGGGGGCTGGGTCCGGTATTGGGGCAGGGCTGGGGCCGGGGCTTGGTCTGAGGCAGGGCTGGAGGCTGGGCTGTGACTGGGGCACGGCTGTGCTGGAGGCTGGACTGGGGGCTGGAGCCGGGGCTGGGGCTGAGCTGGGGCTGGGCTGCGGCCGGGGCTGAGGCAGGGCTGGGGCTGGGCTGGGGCCAGGAGGCTGGGCTGGAGCACGGATTGGGCAGGGATGGGGCAGGGCAGGGATGGGGCAGGACCGGGGCTGGGGCTGCAGCCGGGGCTGGGGCAGGGCTGGGGACTGCGCTGGAACTGGGGCTGGGGCCAGGGCTGGGGCAGGGCTGGAGCTGGGCTCTGGGCTGGGGCTGGAGCTGGGGTTGGGGCAGGGCTGGTGCTGGCCTAGGGGCAGGGCTGGTCTGGGTCCGTGGCTGGGGCAGGGCTGGGGGCAGGGCTGGGTCTGGGGCTGGGGCAGGGCTGGGGCAGGGCTGGGACAGAGCTGGGGCAGTTCCGGGGCTGGGGCTAGGCTGGGGCTGTGCTGGGGCCTGGGGCCGGGGCTGGGGGCTGGGCTGGGGCTCGGGGCAGGGCTGGAGCTGGGGCTGGGGCCCAGAGTGGGACTGGGCAGGGTCTGAGCTGGGGCTGGGGATTGGCTGGGGCTGGGCTGGGGGCTGGGGTGGGGGCTGTGGCCGGGGCCGGGACTGGGCTGGGGATGAGCTGGGGCTGGGCTGGGGCCGGGGCTGGGGCAGGGCTGGGGTTGGGCTGGTGGCAGGGCTGGGGTGTGGGCTGGGGCTGGGGTGTGGCTGGGGTCGAGGCTGGAACCAAGGCTCAGGAGGATTTGGGGCTGTGCTAGGGGCAGGGCTGGGCTGGGGCTCATTTGGGCTGGGGCTGGGGACAAGGCTGAGGCAGGGCGGGGCAGGGCTGGCGCAGGACTGGGTTTGGGGCTGGGGCTGGGGTCTGGGGCTGAGGGCTGGGGCTGTGGGCTGGGTCTTGGCTGGGGCTGATGGATGGGGCTGGGGCAGGGCTGGGGTAGGGCTTGGGCCGGGGCAGGGGCTGGGGTAGGGGCAGGTCTGGGGCATGGCTGGGGCTGGGGCTGTGGCTGGGGCTGTGGCTGGGGCTGGGGCCGGGGCTGGGGGCAGGGATGGGGCAGGGCTGGGGCTGGGGCTGGAACCAAGGCTTGGGCAGGGCTGGGGCTGGGCTCGGGCTGGGGCTGGGGCTGGGATAGGGCTGGGGCAGGGCTGGGGTTGGGCTGGGGCTGGGGCTGGGGCTTGTGCAGGGTTGGGGCTGGGGCTGGAACCAAGGCTTGGGCAGGGCTGTGGCTGGAGGCTGGGGCTGAGGCAGGGCTGGGGCTGGGCTGGGGCTAGGGCTGGGCTGGGGCTGGGGCAAGGGTGGGCTGGTGGCTGGGCAGGGCTGGGGCAGGGATGGGGCTGGGCTGGGGCTGAGCTGGGGGCAGGGTTGGGCTGGGGCTTGGGCAGGGGATGGGCTGGGTCTAGGGCTGGGGCTGTGCTGGTGCTGTGCTGGGAGTGGGCTGGGGACTAGGGCAGGGGCAGGGCTGGGGCAGGGCTGGGGCTGGGCTGGGGCCAGGGCTGGGGCTGGAGGCTGGGGCCGGGGCTGGGCTGGGGCTGGGCTGGAGCTAGGGCCGGGGCTGGAACTGGGGCTGGGGCAGGGGTTGTGGCCGGGGCTGGGCTGGGGATGAGCTGGGGGTGGGGTGGGGGCTGGAGCAGGGCTAGGACTGGGCTGGGGGCTGGGCTGGTGCTGGAGCTGGGCTGAGGCCTCGTACTGGGCTGGGGCTGGGATGGGGCCGGGTTTGGGGCAGGGGCTGGGGCAGGGCTGGGCTGGGCTTGAGCCGGAGCTCGGGTCAGTGCTGGGGCAGGGCTAGGGCAGGGGCTGGAGCAGGTCTGGGGCGGGGCTGGGCTGGGGATGGGGTCTGGGGCCGGGGCAGGGGGCACAGCTGGGGCTGGGGTTGTGGCCAGGGCTGGATAGGGCTGGGGCTGGGGCTGAGGGCAGGGATGGGGCAGGGCTGGGGCCGGGGCCGGGGCTGGGGCTGGGCTGGGGCTGGGGCAGGGCTGGGGCTGGGCTGGGGCTAGGGCCGGGGCTGGAACCAAGGCTTGGGCAGGGCTGGGGCTGGGCTCGGGCCGGGGCTGGGGCTGGGGCTGGGCTTGGGGCAGAGATGGGGATGGGGTTGGGCTGGGCTGGGGGAACGGATGGGGCTGGGGCTGGGGCTGGGGCTAGGGCTTGTGCTGGGGCAGGGCTGGGGCTGGGGCTGGGTCCAGGGTGGGGCTGGGGCCGGGGCTGGGGCAGGACTGGGGCCGGACTGGGGATGGGGCTGGGCTGGGGCTGGGTCCAGGGCTGTGGCTGGGCTGTGGCTGGAGCTGGGCTGGGGCTGAAGGTGGGGCTGGGGTTGGCTAGGGCTGGGCTGGGACTGGGGATGGGTCCAGGGCACGGGCTGGACTGGGGCTGGGGCTGGGCTGGGGCTGGGACTGGGGCAGGGCTAGAGCTGGGCTGGGTCAAGGATGGGGTTTGGGCTGGGGCTGGGCCAGGGCTTGTGCTGGGCTGGGACCGGGGCTGGGCTGGGGTAGGGCTGGCACAGGGCTGGGTCCGGGGCTGGGCTGTGGCAGGGGCTGGGGAGAGGGCTGGGGCTAGACTGGGGCTGGGCCTGGGGCTGGGCGGTGGCTGGGGCCGGGCCCAGGGTGGGGCTGGGGCTGGGCTGGGGACAGGGCTGGGGCTGGGACTGGGTCCAGGGCAGGGGCTGGACTGGGGCTGGGGCTGGGCTAGGGCTGGGCTGGGGCTGGGCCTGGGATGGGGCTGAGGCTGAGGTGGGGCTGTGGCTGGGTCCAGGGCTGGGGCAGGACTGGGGCCGGGCTGGGGCTGGGGCTGGGCCTGGGGCTGGGGCTGGGGACAGGGCTGGGGCGAGGCTGGGTCGGGGGCTGGGCTGAGGGCAGGGCTGGGGCTGGGACTGGGTCCAGGGCAGGGGCTGGACTGGGGCTGGGGCTGGGCTGGGGCTGGGCTGGGGCTGGGCCTGGGCTGGGGCTGAGGCTGGGGTGGGGCTGTGGCTGGGTCCAGGGCAGGGCTGGGGCTGGGGCTGGGGCTAGGCTGGGGCAGGGCTGGGGCAGGGCTGGGGCTGGGTCCAGGGTGTGGGTGGGGCTGGGCTGGGGCAGGGCTGGGGCTGGGAGGTGGCTGGGGCTGGGGCTGGGTCCAAGGTGGAGCTGGGGCCGGGGCTGGGGCAGGACTGGGGCCGGGCTGGGGCTGGGCCTGGGGCTGGGGCTGGGGACAGGGCTGGGGCGAGGCTGGGTCTGGGGCTGGGCTGAGGGCAGGGCTGGGGCTGGGGGCTGGGATGGGGCAGGACTGGGACTGGGGCAGGGGCACGGGCCGAGGCTGTGGACAGGGCTTAAGGCTGTAGCTAGGGCAGGGCTGGGGCCAGGCTGGGGCTGGGTTCGGTTCAGGGGTGGGGCTTGGTCCAGGGCTGGGGCTGGGCTAGGGCCAGGCTGGGGCTGGGGCTGGGCAGGGCTGGGTCCAGGGCAGGGGCTGGACTGGGGCTGGGGCTAGGCTGGTGCAGGGCTGGGGCTGGGCTGGGGCTGGGGCTGGGTCCAGGGTGGGGCTGTGTCCAGGGCTGGGGCAGGACTGGGTCCGGGCTGGGGGTGGGGCTGGGCTGAGGGCTGTGGCTGGAGCTGGGCTGGGGCTGAGGGTGGGGCTGGGACTGGGCTAGGGCTGGGCTGGGTCTGGGCTGGGGGCAGGGATGGGGATGGGTCTGGGCTGGGCTGGGGCAGGGCTGGGCCTGGGCTGGGGATGAGGCTGGGGTGGTGCTGAGGCTGGGCTGGGGGCAGGGCTGGGGCTGGGCGGTGGCTGGGGCTGGGCTGGGGCTGGGCTGGGGCTGGGACTGGGTCCAGGGCAGGGGCTGGACGGGGGCTGGGCCTAGGCTGGGGCAGGGCTGGGGCTGGGCTGGGGCTGGGTCCAGGGTGGGGCTGTGTCCAGGGCTGGGGCTGGGCTGGGGCTGCGTCCAGGGTGGGGCTGTGTCCAGGGCTGGGGCAGGACTGGGGCCGGGCTGGGGCTGGGGCTGGAGCTGGGGATGAGGCTGGGGTGGGGCTGTGGCTGGGTCCAGGGCAGGGCTGGGGCTGGGTCTAGGGCTAGTCTGGGGCAGGGCTGGGGCAGGGCTGGGGCTGGGGCTGAGTCCAGGGTGTGGGTGGGGCTGGGCTGGGGCAGGGCTGGGGCTGGGCGGTGGCTGGGGCTGGGGCTGGGTCCAAAGTGGGGCTGGGGCTGGGGCTGGGCCTGGGGCTGGGGCTGGGCACAGGGCTGGGGCGAGGCTGTGTCGGGGGCTGGGCTGAGGGCAGGGCTGGGGCTGGGGGCTGGGATGGGGCAGGACTGGGGCAAGGCTGGGGCTGGGTTCGGCTCAGGGGTGGGGCTTGGTCCAGGGCTGAGACTGGGCTAGGGCTGGGCTGGGGCTTGAGCTGCGACTGGGGCTGGATCCAGGTCTGGGGCTGGCAGGTGGCTGGGGCTGGGCTTGGGCTGGCCTGGGGCTGGGACTGGGTCCAGGGCAGGGGCTGGACTGGGGCTGGGGCTAGGCTGGGGCAGGGCTGGGGCTGGGCTGGGGCTGGGGCTGGGTCCAGGGTGGGGCTGTGTCCAGGGCTGGGGCAGGACTGGGTCCGGGCTGGGGCTGGGGCTGGGCTGAGGGCTGTGGCTGGGCTGTGACTGGAGCTGGGCTGGGGCTGAGGGTGGGGCTGGGACTGGGCTAGGGCTGGGCTGGGTCTGGGCTGGGGGCAGGGATGGGGATGGGTCTGGGCTGTGGCTGGGGCTGGGCTGGGCCTGGGCTGGGGATGAGGCTGGGGTGGTGCTGAGGCTGGGCTGGGGGCAGGGTAGGGGCTGCGTGGTGGCTGGGGCTGGGCTGGGGCTGGGCTGGGGCTGGGACTGGGTCCAGGGTGTGGGTGGGGCTGGGCTGGGGCAGGGCTGGGGCTGGGCGGTGGCTGGGGCTGGGGCTGGGTCCAAGGTGGGGCTGGGGCCGGGGCTGGGGCAGGACTGGGGCAGGGCTGGGGCTGGGCCTGGGGCTGGGGCTGGGGACAGGGCTGGGGCGAGGCTGGGTTTGGGGCTGGGCTGAGGGCAGGGCTGGGGCTGGGGGCTGGGATGGGGCAGGACTGGTACTGGGGCAGGGGCATGGGCCGAGGCTGGGGACAGGGCTAAGGCTGGAGCTAGGGCAGGGCTGGGGCCAGGCTGGGGCTGGGTTCGGCTCAGGGGTGGGGCTTGGTCCAGGGCTGGGGCTGGGCTAGGGCCAGGCTGGGGCTGGGGCTGGGCAGGGCTGGGTCCAGGGCAGGGGCTGGACTGGGGCTGGGGCTGGGCTGGGGCAGGGCTGGGGCTGGGCTGGGGCTGGGGCTGGGTCCAGGGTGGGGCTGTGTCCAGGGCTGGGGCAGGACTGGGTCCGGGCTGGGGGTGGGGCTGGGCTGAGGGCTGTGGCTGGGTTGTGGCTGGAGCTGGGCTGGGGCTGAGGGTGGGGCTGGGGCTGGGCTAGGGCTGGGCTGGGTCTGGGCTGGGGGCAGGGATGGGGATGGGGTCGGGTCTGGGCTGGGCTGGGGCAGGGCTGGGCCTGGGCTGGGGATGAGGCTGGGGTGGTGCTGAGGCTGGGCTGGGGGCAGGGCTGGGGCTGCGTGGTGGCTGGGGCTGGGCTGGGGCTGGGCTGTGGCTGGGACTGGGTCCAGGGCAGGGGCTGGACTGGGGCTGGGGCTAGGCTGGGGCAGGGCTGGGGCTGGGCGGTGGCTGGGGCTGGGCTGGGGCTGGGCAGGGCTGGGTCCAGGGCAGGGGCTGGACGGGGGCTGGGCCTAGGCTGGGGCAGGGCTGGGGCTGGGCTGGGGCTGTGTCCAGGGTGGGTCTGTGTCCAGGGCTGGGGCAGGACTGGGTCCGGGCTGTGGCTGGAGCTGGGCTGGGGCTGAGGGTGGGGCTGGGGCTGGGCTAGGGCTGGGCTGGGTCTGGGCTGGGGGCAGGGATGGGGATGGGTCTGGGCTGGGCTGTGTCCAGGGCTGGGGCTGGGCTGGGTTTGAGGCTGGGGTGGTGCTGAGGCTGGGCTGGGGGCAGGGCTGGGGCTGCGTGGTGGCTGGGGCTGGGCTGGGGCTGGGCTGGGGCTGGGACTGGGTCCAGGGCAGGGGCTGGACTGGGGCTGGGGCTAGGCTGGGGCAGGGCTGGGGCTGGGCTGGGGCTGGGTCCAGGGTGGGGCTCTGTCCAGGGCTGGGGCAGGGCTGGGGCTGCGTCCAGGGTGGGGCTGTGTCCAGGGCTGGGGCAGGGCTGGGGCTGGGTCCAGGGTGGGGCTGTGTCCAGGGCTGGGGCAGGGCTGGGGCTGGGCTGGGGCTGGGTCCAGGGCTGTGGCTGGGCTGGGCTAGAGCTGGGCTGGGGCCGGGGCTGCGACTGGGTCTTGGTCTAGGGCTGGGGCTGGCCTGGGGCTGGGGCTGGGCTGGGCCAGGGCTGGGCTACGGCTGGGCTGGGACTGGGCATGGGTCCGGGGGTGGGGCTGGGGCTGGGCTAGGGGCAGGGCTGGGGCTGAGACTGGGTCCAGGGCAGGGGCTGGACTGGGGCCTTGGGCTGGGCTGGGGCTGGGCCTGGGCTGGGGTTGAGGCTGGGGTGGGGCTGTGGCTGGGTCTAGGGCAGGGCTGTGGCTGGGCCTGTTGCTAGGCTGGGGCAGGACTGGGGCCGGGCTGGGGCTGGGCCTGGGGCTGGGGCTGGGGACAGGGCTGGGGCCAGGCTGGGTCTGGGGCTGGGCTGAGGGCAGGACTGGGACTGGGGCAGGGGCACGGGCTGAGGCTGTGGACAGGGCTAAGGCTGTAGCTAGGGCAGGGCTGGGGCCAGGCTGGGGCTGGGTTCGGCTCAGGGGTGGGGCTTGGTCCAGGGCTGGGGCTGGGCTAGGGCCAGGCTGGGGCTGGGGCTGGGCAGGGCTGGGTCCAGGGCAGGGGCTGGACTGGGGCTGGGGCTAGGCTGGGGCAGGGCTGGGGCTGGGCTGGGGCTGGGGCTGGGTCCAGGGTGGGGCTGTGTCCAGGGCTGGGGCAGGACTGGGTCCGGGCTGGGGCTGGGGCTGGGCTGAGGGCTGTGGCTGGGCTGTGGCTGGAGCTGGGCTGGGGCTGAGGGTGGGGCTGGGACTGGGCTAGGGCTGGGCTGGGTCTGGGCTGGGGGCAGGGATGGGGATGGGTCTGGGCTGGGCTGGGGCTGGGCTGGGCCTGGGCTGGGGATGAGGCTGGGGTGCTGCTGAGGCTGGGCTGGGGGCAGGGCTGGGGCTGCGTGGTGGCTGGGGCTGGGCTGGGGCTGGGCTGGGGCTGGGACTGGGTCCAGGGTGTGGGTGGGGCTGGGCTGGGGCAGGGCTGGGGCTGGGCGGTGGCTGGGGCTGGGGCTGGGTCCAAGGTGGGGCTGGGGCCAGGGCTGGGGCAGGACTGGGGCAGGGCTGGGTCTGGGCCTGGGGCTGGGGCTGGGGACGGGGCTGGGGACAGTGCTGGGGCGAGGCTGGGTTTGGGGCTGGGCTGAGGGCAGGGCTGGGGCTGGGGGCAGGGATGGGGCAGGACTGGTACTGGGGCAGGGGCATGGGCCGAGGCTGGGGACAGGGCTAAGGCTGGAGCTAGGGCAGGGCTGGGCCTGGGCTGGGGCTGGGTTCAGCTCAGGGGTGGGGCTTGGTCCAGGGCTGGGGTTGGGCTAGGGCCAGGCTGGGGCTGGGGCTGGGCAGGGCTGGGTCCAGGGCAGGGGCTGGACTGGGGCTGGGGCTGGGCTGGGGCAGGGCTGGGGCTGGGCTGGGGCTGGGGCTGGGTCCAGGGTGGGGCTGTGTCCAGGGCTGGGGCAGGGCTGGGTCCGGGCTGGGGCTGGGGCTGGGCTGAGGGCTGTGGCTGGGCTGTGGCTGGAGCTGGGCTGGGGCTGCGGGTGGGGCTGGGACTGGGCTAGGGCTGGGCTGGGTCTGGGCTGGGGGCAGGGATGGGGATGGGTCTGGGCTGGGCTGGGGCAGGGCTGGGCCTGGGCTGGGGATGAGGCTGGGGTGGTGCTGAGGCTGGGCTGGGGGCAGGGCTGGGGCTGGGCGTTGGCTGGGGCTGGGCTGGGGCTGGGCTGGGGCTGGGACTGGGTCCAGGGCAGGGGCTGGACTGGGGCTGGGGCTAGGCTGGGGCAGGGCTGGGGCTGGGCTGGGGCTGGGTCCAGGGTGGGGCTGTGTCCAGGGCTGGGGCAGGACTGGGGCCAGGCTGGTTCTGGGGCTGGGCTGAGGGTAGGGCTGGGGCAGGGCTGGGGCTGGGGCTGGGCTGGGGCTGGGTCCAGGGCTGTGGCTGGGCTGGGCTAGAGCTGGGCTGGGGCCGGGGCTGCGACTGGGTCTGGGTCTAGGGCTGGGGCTGGGCTGGGGCTGTGGCTGGGCTGGGCCAGGGCTGGGCTACGGCTGGGCTGGGACTGGGGATGGGTCCGGGGGTGGGGCTGGGCTGGGGATGAGGCTGGGGTGGGGCTGGGGCTGGGTCCAGGGCTGGGGCTGGGCTGGGGCTGGGACTGGGGCAGGGCTAGGGCTGGGCTGGGGGCAAGGATGGGGTTTGGGCTGGGGCTGGGCCAGGGCTTGGGCTGGGCTGGGACCGGGGCTGGGCTGGGGTAGGGCTGGCACAGGGCTGGGTCCGGGGCTGGGCTGTGGCAGGGGCTGGGGAGAGGGCTGGGGCTAGACTGGGGCTGGGCCTGGGGCTGGGCGGTGGCTGGGGCCGGGCCCAGGGTGGGGCTGGGGCTGGGCTGGGGGCAGGGCTGGGGCTGGGACTGGGTCCAGGGCAGGGGCTGGACTGGGGCTGGGGCTGGGCTGGGGCTGGGCTGGGGCTGGGCCTGGGCTGGGGCTGAGGCTGGGGTGGGGCTGTGGCTGGGTCCACGGCAGGGCTGGGGCTGGGGCTGGGGCTGGGGCTAGGCTGGGGCAGGGCTGGGGCAGGGCTGGGGCTGGGGCTGGGTCCAGGGTGTGGGTGGGGCTGGGCTGGGGCAGGTCTGGGGCTGGGCGGTGGCTGGGTGTAATGGGTTGGGGCAGGCCCCCTCCCCACCACGCGCAGAAATAACGACTCAGACAAACGGATTGCAAAGGTGATGGAAAGTTTAAATAGAACAGTGAGTGCGTGCAGAAAAAAAAAAAAACCTAAAAATACAGTGACAAGAGAGAGAAACCCAAAAACAGACCCAGAGAAGCCCATCCCTACCTGAGGGTACACCCAAGACCCTCAGGGCTCCTTCTTCCCCTTCCCATTGCTAGGCTAGTCTCAGCTGGCCAGATCTGAGACTGCCCATCCCCCCGTGGCCTTGGGCCTAGCCAGGCCCAAAGCCAGGAGATCTCTCCCCCATGTTACCGACTGATGGAGGAGGAAGAAAAGAGGAAGTGCCAGACCCCGCCACAAAACTTATAGTGGTGCAAGGGATCATGGTAGGAAATAACCTAATTTCCTGTGTCCACCCACTGGGCTGGACTTCTGGACACAGGAAGCACCCCGTAGCAGAGGGCACCCAGCCCAAACTACGACAGGAGCCACCCCTTTATTTCAAACCATGATGCCTGCACCCAAACACATCATCAAATCAGAAAACTGATGACATGTCCGGCGAAGTCCGTGTCTTCATCTGGGCGTCCACTCAAACAGTCTCTCAGTCAGGCTCTAGTGTCTATCCATTCCAGTTCTTCTTCCTTCATCCAGTGGAACCTCCCGGCGACGCAGAACTCATTCTCCTGTGGTGCAAGTTCTCCATGGATCCGTTGGGCATCCTGGTCACCTGGAACAGCCTCACGACTTCTCAGCCAAGCCTCTACTTTTCACAGATCATCACTCGGCGGCATATTCTCCACCCCTGGGGCAGGCCAGTCGAAATCATCCAACCCACGACTGCCTTTTTCAATCCATCCAGGGTGCCGCAATCAACCGCTTCCAACTGCGGTCCCACTACACGGATGCTTGTCCGAGGTACTCTGCCCCCCAACTAGGCGTACCCGTACCAAGGCAAGACAGCATCCGGCTGCACACCCCGCCCCCGGAGAGGGAGGGGCTGCACCACAGCTCACTGAGAAGAAGGGAGGTGGAGCCAGGTGCTCGGCGCCAGTTTCGGAACTCGTCCGAAAAAGTCGGGGAAGAGACTAGGGCCGGGCCCGCCGCAGCCCGAGCGTACGGCCGGGTCCGCCGGCGCCGCTCGCCCGCAGCAGGGCTCCGCCCACCTCTGCCGCCGCGGCGCAGAATCAAAATCACCTCCACCCCTCGGACACTCAAACGGCTTCTCCAGCGAAAGCCATACGCGCGTTCTCAGAGCCCTTGAAAACGGCTTTCCAGCTGGAGTCCCCGTCGGCCCCCCGGGGCTTCGGGAGCTGGCTCGCCCGCTCGCAGCGGCTGGCTCTATCCCCGCAGCGAGAACGGACCTGACTCTGATCTGCACGCCGCTGCCCCTCCCCCACTTCGCTTCCCGCCGCGGAGGAGTGGCAGGTTCCGTGTTCTCAAGTGGTACCCCGATGCTGATGGTCGAGAACCACCCCTGCCTGAAATAGCAGGAAAAGGTCCGAGCCACCGGCAGCGCACCAGTCATCCCCCCACAATCCACACGAACTTACACGGTCGCCCCGGCAACATCACTTGAGCCCCCAACTGCCAAACCCAAACCGACGCCCAGAACTGAATTTAAACTCTCCATCCTTTGCAATCGATCTGCAGAGTGGGCACAACAGACAGCCCCACGTTGGTGCGCCAAAAATGTAATGGGTTGGGGCAGGCCCCCTCCCCACCACGCGCAGAAATAACGACTCAGACAAACGGATTGCAAAGGTGATGGAAAGTTTAAATAGAACGGTGAGTGCGTGCAGAAAAAAAAAGAACCTAAAAATACAGTGACAAGAGAGAGAAACCCAAAAACAGACCCAGAGAAGCCCATCCCTACCTGAGGGTACACCCAAGAC
Source organism: Melanerpes formicivorus (assembly GCF_026170545.1). Classification (NCBI taxonomy): domain Eukaryota; kingdom Metazoa; phylum Chordata; class Aves; order Piciformes; family Picidae; genus Melanerpes; species Melanerpes formicivorus. Next base: position 125,954 of record NW_027142673.1, on the reverse strand, counting down.
CCTCAGGGCTCCTTCTTCCCCCTCCCATTGCTAGGCTAGTCTCAGCTGGCCAGATCTGAGACTGCCCATCCCCCCGTGGCCTTGGGCCTAGCCAGGCCCAAAGCCAGGAGATCTCTCCCCCATGTTACCGACTGATGGAGGAGGAAGAAAAGAGGAAGTGCCAGACCCCGCCACAAAACTTATAGTGGTGCAAGGGATCATGGTAGGAAATAACCTAATTTCCTGTGTCCACCCACTGGGCTGGACTTCTGGACACAGGAAGCACCCCGTAGCAGAGGGCACCCAGCCCAAACTACTGGGGCTGGGGCTGGGTCCAAGATGGGGCTGGGGCCGAGGCTGGGGCAGGACTGGGGCAGGGCTGGGGCTGGGCCTGGGGCTGGGGACAGGGCTGGGGCCAGGCTGGGGCTGGGGCTGGGCTGAGGGCAGGGCTGGGGCTGGGGGCTGGGATGGGGCAGGACTGGGACTGGGGCAGGGGCACGGGCCAAGGCTGTGGACAGGGCAAAGGCTGGAGCTAGGGCAGGGCTGGGGCCAGGCTGGGGCTGGGTTCGGCTCAGGGGTGGGGCTTGGTCCAGGGCTGGGGCTGGGCTAGGGCCAGGCTGGGGCTGGGGCTGGGCAGGGCTGGGTCCAGGGCAGGGGCTGGACTGGGGCTGGGGCTGGGCTGGGGCAGGGCTGGGGCTGGGCTGGGGCTGGGGCTGGGTCCAGGGTGGGGCTGTGTCCAGGGCTGGGGCAGGACTGGGTCCGGGCTGGGGGTGGGGCTGGGCTGAGGGCTGTGGCTGGGCTGTGGCTGGAGCTGGGTAGGGCTGAGGGTGGAGCTGGGGCTGGGCTGGGTCTGAGCTGCTGGCAGGGATGGGGATGGGTCTGGGCTGGGCTGGGGCAGGGCTGGGGCTGGGCTGGGGATGAGGCTGGGGTGGTGTTGAGGCTGGGCTGGGGGCAGGGCTGGGGCTGCGTGGTGGCTGGGGCTGGGCTGGGGCTGGGCTGGGGCTGGGACTGGGTCCAGGGCAGGGGCTGGACTGGGGCTGGGGCTAGGCTGGGGCAGGGCTGGGGCTGGGCTGGGGCTGGGTCCAGGGTGGGGCTGTGTCCAGGGCTGGGGCAGGACAGGGGCCGGGCTGGGGCTGGGGCTGGGCTGGGGCTGGGTCCAGGGCTGTGGCTGGGCTGGGTCCAGGGCTGGGCTGTGGCAGGGGCTGGGGAGAGGGCTGGGGCTAGACTGGGGCTGGGCCTGGGGCTGGGCGGTGGCTGGGGCCGGGCCCAGGGTGGGGCTGGGGCTGGGATGGGGGCAGGGCTGGGGCTGGGACTGGGTCCAGGGCAGGGGCTGGACTGGGGCTGGGGCTGGGCTGGGGCTGGGCCTGGGCTGGGGCTGAGGCTGGGGTGGGGCTGTGGCTGGGTCCAGGGCAGGGCTGGGGCTGGGGCTAGGCTGGGGCAGGGCTGGGGCAGGGCTGGGGCTGCGTCCAGGGTGTGGGTGGGGCTGGGCTGGGGCAGGGCTGGGGCTGGGAGGTGGCTGGGGCTGGGGCTGGGTCCAAGGTGGAGCTGGGGCAGGGGCTGGGGCAGGACTGGGGCCGGGCTGGGGCTGGGCCTGGGGCTGGGGCTGGGGACAGGGCTGGGGCGAGGCTGGGTCTGGGGCTGGGCTGAGGGCAGGGCTGGGGCTGGGGGCTGGGATGGGGCAGGACTGGGACTGGGGCAGGGGCACGGGCCGAGGCTGTGGACAGGGCTAAGGCTGTAGCTAGGGCAGGGCTGGGGCCAGGCTGGGGCTGGGTTCAGCTCAGGGGTGGGGCTTGGTCCAGGGCTGGGGCTGGGCTAGGGCCAGGCTGGGGCTGGGGCTGGGCAGGGCTGGGTCCAGGCCAGGGGCTGTGTCCAGGGCTGGGGCAGGACTGGGTCCGGGCTGGGGCTGGGGCTGGGCTGAGGGCGGTGGCTGGGCTGTGGCTGGGGCAGGGCTGGGGCTGGGCTGGGGCTGGGGCTGGGTCCAGGGTGGGGCTGTGTCCAGGGCTGGGGCAGGACTGGATCCGGGCTGGGGCTGGGGCTGGGCTAGGGCTGGGCTGGGTCTGGGCTGGGGGCAGGGATGGGGATGGGTCTGGGCTGGGCTGGGGCAGGGCTGGGCCTGGGCTGGGGATGAGGCTGGGGTGGTGCTGAGGCTGGGCTGGGGGCAGGGCTGGGGCTGCGTGGTGCCTGGGGCTGGGCTGTGGCTGGGCTGGTGTTGGGACTGGATCGAGGGCAGGGGCTGGACTGGGGCTGTGTCCAGGGCTGGGGCAGGGCTGGGGCTGGGTCCAGGGTGGGGCTGTGTCCAGGGCTGGGGCTGGGCTGGGGCTGGGTCCAGGGTGGGGCTGTGTCCAGGGCTGGGGCTGGGCTGGGGCCGGGCTGAGGGTAGGGCTGGGGCAGGGCTGGGGCTGGTGCTGGGCTGAGGGTAGGGCTGGGGCAGGGCTGGGGCTGGTGCTGGGCTGAGGGTAGGGCTGGGGCAGGGCTGGGGCTGGGCTTAGGGTAGGGCTGGGGCAGGGCTGGGGCTGGTGCTGGGCTGGGGCTGGGTTCAGGGCTGTGGCTGGGCTGGGCTAGAGCTGGGCTGGGGCCGGGGCTGCGACTGGGTCTGGGTCCAGGGCTGTGGCTGGGCTGGGCTAGAGCTGGGCTGGGGCCGGGGCTGCGACTGGGTCTGGGTCTAGGGCTGGGGCTGGGCTGGGGCTGGGGCTGGGCTGGGCCAAAGCTGGGCTACGGCTGGGCTGGGACTGGGGATGTGTCCGGGGGGTGGGGCTGGGGCTGGGGCTGGGGCAGGGCTGGGCCAGGGCTGGGGATGAGGCTGGAGTGGGGCTGGGGCTGGGTCCAGGGCTGGGGCTAGGCTGGGGCTGGGACTGGGGCAGGGCTAGGGCTGGGCTGGGGGCAAGGATGGGGTTTGGGCTGGGGCTGGGCCAGGGCTTGGGCTGGGCTGGGTCCGGGGCTGGGCTGTGGCAGGGGCTGGGGAGAGGGCAGGGGCTAGACTGGGGCTGGGCCTGGGGCTGGGCGGTGGCTGGGGCCGGGCCCAGGGTGGGGCTGGGGGTGGCTGGGGGCAGGGCTGGGGCTGGGACTGGGTCCAGGGCAGGGGCTGGACTGGGGTTGGGGCTGGGCTCGGCTGGGCTGGGGCTCGGCCTGGGCTGGGGCTGAGGCTGGGGTGGGGCTGTGGCTGGGTCCAGGGCAGGGCTGGGGCTGGGGCTGGGGCTAGGCTGGGGCAGGGCTGGGGCTGGGGCTGGGTCCAAGGTGGGGGTGGGGCCGGGACTGGGGCAGGACTGGGGCGGGGCTGGGGCTGGGCCTGGGGTGGGAGGTGGATGGGGCTGGGGCTGGGTCCAAGGTGGGGCTGGGGCCGGAGCTGGGGCAGGACTGGGGCCGGGCTGGGGCTAGGCCTGGGGCTGGGGCTGGGGACAGGGCTGGGGCGAGGCTGGGTCTGGGGCTGGGCTGAGGGCAGGGCTGGGGCTGGGGGCTGGGATGGGGCAGGACTGGGACTGGGGCAGGGGCACGGGCCGAGGCTGTGGACAGGGCTAAGGCTGTAGCTAGGGCAGGGCTGGGGCCAGGCTGGGGCTGGGTTCGGCTCAGGGGTGGGGCTTGGTCCAGGGCTGGGGCTGGGCTAGGGCCAGGCTGGGGCTGGGGCTGGGCAGGGCTGGGTCCAGGGCAGGGGCTGGACTGGGGCTGCGGCTAGGCTGGGGCAGGGCTGGGGCCAGGCTGGGGCTGGGGTCGGCTGAGGGGTGGGGCTTGGTCCAGGGCTGGGACTGGGCTGGGCTGGGGCCGGGGATGGGGCCGTGAGTGGCGCTTAGCTGGGGCCGGGGTTGGGGCCGGGTGTGGGGCTGGGGCTGGTGTTGGGGTGGGGACTGGGAGAGGGCTGGGGCTGGGGCTGTGTCCAGGGCTGCGGCTGGGCGGTGGCTGGGGCTGTGTTGGGGCAGGGCTGGGGCTGGGGCTGGGCTGAGGTCAGGGATGGGGATGAGGCTGGGCTGGGCTGGGGCAGGGCTGGGCCTGGGTTGGGGATGAGGCTGGGGTGGGGCTGGGCGGTGGCTGGGGCTGGGCTGGGCAGGGATGGGGCTGGGGCTGGACTGGGGGCAGGGATGGGGCTGTGGCTGCGCTGGGTTGGGGCAGGGCTGGGCCTGGGCTGGGGATGAGGCTGGGGTGGGGCTGGGGCTGGGTCCAGGGCTGGGGCTAGGCTGGGGCTGGGACTGGGGCAGGGCTAGGGCTGGGCTGGGGGCAAGGATGGGGTTTGGGCTGGGGCTGGGCCAGGGCTTGGGCTGGGCTGGGTCCGGGGCTGGGCTGTGGCAGGGGCTGGGGAGAGGGCAGGGGCTAGACTGGGGCTGGGCCTGGGGCTGGGCGGTGGCTGGGGCCGGGCCCAGGGTGGGGCTGGAGCTGGGCTGGGGGCAGGGCTGGGGCTGGGACTGGGTCCAGGGCAGGGGCTGGACTTGGGCTGGGGCTGGGGCTAGGCTGGGGCAGGGCTGGTGCAGGGCTGGGGCTGGGGCTGGGCTGGGGGTAGGGCTGAGCCTGGGCTGGGGATGGGGCTGGGTCCAGGGCTGTGGCTGGAGATGGGCTGGGGCTGAGGGTGGGGCTGGGGCTGGGCTAGAGCTGGGCTGGGGCCGGGGCTGGGCCTGGGCTGGGGATGAGGCTGGGGTGGGGCTGGGGCTGGGTCCAGGGCTGGGGCTGGGACTGGGGCTGGGACTGGGGCAGGGCTAGGGCTGGGCTGGGGGCAAGGATGGGGTTTGGGCTGGGGCTGGGCCAGGGCTTGGGCTGGGCTGGGACCGGGGCTGGGCTGGGGTAGGGCTGGCACAGGGCTAGGCCTGGGGCTGGGCTGGGGCCAAGGTTGGGGCTGGGGCTGGGCTGGTGGCGAGGGTGGGGCTGGGGTTGGAGCCAGGGTTGGGGCAGGAGCCAGGGCTGGGGCAGGGCTGAGGTCAGGCCTGGGGCTGCGGCAGGGGCAGGGTTGGGGCTGGGGCTGGGGCTGGGGCTGGGGACAGGGCTGGGGCCAGGCTGGATCTGGGGCTGGGCTGAGGGCAGGGCTGGGGCTGGGGGCTGGGATGGGGCAGGGCTGGGACTGGGGCAGGGGCACGGGCCGAGGCTGTGGACAGGGCTTAAGGCTGTAGCTAGGGCAGGGCTGGGGCCAGGCTGGGGCTGGGTTCGGCTCAGGGGTGGGGCTTGGTCCAGGGCTGGGGCTGGGCTAGGGCCAGGCTGGGGCTGGGGCTGGGCAGGGCTGGGTCCAGGGCAGGGGCTGGACTGGGGCTGGGGCTAGGCTGGTGCAGGGCTGGGGCTGGGCTGGGGCTGGGGCTGGGTCCAGGGTGGGGCTGTGTCCAGGGCTGGGGCAGGACTGGGTCCGGGCTGGGGCTGGGGCTGGGCTGAGGGTAGGGCTGGGGCAGGGCTGTGGCGGGGCTGGGGCTGGGCTGAGGGCTGTGGCTGGGCTGTGGCTGGAGCTGGGCTGGGGCTGAGGGTGGGGCTGGGGCTGGGCTAGGGCTGGGCTGGGTCTGGGCTGGGGGCAGGGATGGGGATGGGTCTGGGCTGGGCTGGGGCAGGGCTGGGCCTGGGCTGGGGATGAGGCTGGGGTGGTGCTGAGGCTGGGCTGGGGGCAGGGCTGGGGCTGGGCGGTGGCTGGGGCTGGGCTGGGGCTGGGCTGGGGCTGGGAATGGGTCCAGGGCAGGGGCTGGACTGGGCTGGGGCCGGGGATGGGGCCGTGAGTGGCGCTTAGCTGGGGCCGGGGTTGGGGCCGGGTGTGGGGCTGGGGCTGGTGCTGGGGTGGGGACTGGGAGAGGGCTGGGGCTGTGTCCAGGGCAGGGCTGGGCGGTGGCTGGGGCTGTGCTGGGGCAGGGCTGGGGCTGGGGCTGGGCTGGGGTCAGGGATGGGGATGAGGCTGGGCTGGGCTGGGGCAGGGCTGGGCCTGGGTTGGGGATGAGGCTGGGGTGGGGCTGGGCAGTGGCTGGGGCTGGGCTGGGCAGGGATGGGGCTGGGGCTGGACTGGGGGCAGGGATGGGGCTGTGGCTGCGCTGGGCTGGGGCAGGGCTAGGCCTGGGCTGGGGATGAGGCTGGGGTGGGGCTGGGGCTGGGTCCAGGGCAGGGTCTGGGCTGGGGTAGGGCTGACACAGGGCTGGGTCCGGGGCTGGGCTGTGGCAGGGGCTGGGGAGAGGGCTGGGGCTAGACTGGGGCTGGGCCTGGGGCTGGGCGGTGGCTGGGGCTGGGCGGTGGCTGGGGCCGGGCCCAGGGTGGGGCTGGAGCTGGGCTGGGGGCAGGGCTGGGCCTGGGCTGGGGATGAGGCTGGGGTGGGGCTGGGGCTGGGTCCAGGGCTGGGGCTGGGCTGGGGCTGGGACTGGGGCAGGGCTAGGGCTGGGCTGGGGGCAAGGATGGGGTTTGGGCTGGGGCTGGGCCAGGGCTTGGGCTGGGCTGGGACCGGGGCTGGGCTGGGGTAGGGCTGGCACAGGGCTAGGCCTGGGTCTGGGCTGGGGCCAAGGTTGGGGCTGGGGCTGGGCTGGTGGCGAGGGTGGGGCTGGGGTTGGAGCCAGGGTTGGGGCAGGAGCCAGGGCTGGGGCAGGGCTGAGGTCAGGCCTGGGGCTGCGGCAGGGGCAGGGTTGGGGCTGGGGCTGGGGCTGGGGCTGGGGACAGGGCTGGGGCCAGGCTGGATCTGGGGCTGGGCTGAGGGCAGGGCTGGGGCTGGGGGCTGGGATGGGGCAGGGCTGGGACTGGGGCAGGGGCACGGGCCGAGGCTGTGGACAGGGCTTAAGGCTGTAGCTAGGGCAGGGCTGGGGCCAGGCTGGGGCTGGGTTCGGCTCAGGGGTGGGGCTTGGTCCAGGGCTGGGGCTGGGCTAGGGCCAGGCTGGGGCTGGGGCTGGGCAGGGCTGGGTCCAGGGCAGGGGCTGGACTGGGGCTGGGGCTAGGCTGGTGCAGGGCTGGGGCTGGGCTGGGGCTGGGCTGGGGCTGGGACTGGGTCCAGGGCAGGGGCTGGACTGGGGCTGGGGCTAGGCTGGGGCAGGGCTGGGGCTGGGCTGGGGCTGGGTCCAGGGTGGGGCTGTGTCCAGGGCTGGGGCTGGGTCCAGGGCTGGGGCTGGGCTGGGGCTGGGTCCAGGGTGGGGCTGTGTCCAGGGCTGGGGCAGGGCTGGGGCCGGGCTGGGGCTGGGGCTGGGCTGAGGGTAGGGCTGGGGCAGGGCTGGGGATGGGGCTGGGCTGGGGCTGGGTCCAGGGCTGTGGCTGGGCTGGGCTAGAGCTGGGCTGGGGCCGGGGCTGCGACTGGGTCTGGGTCTAGGGATGGGGCTGGCCTGGGGCTGGGGCTGGGCTGCGCCAGGGCTGGGGCTGGACTGGGGCTGGGGGCTGGGATGGGGCAGGGCTGCGACTGGGGCAGGGGCACGGGCCGAGGCTGTGGACAGTGCAAAGGCTGGAGCTAGGGCAGGGCTGGGGCCAGGCTGGGGCTGGGTTCAGCTCAGGGGTGGGGCTTGGTCCAGGGCTGGGGCTGGGCTAGGGCCAGGCTGGGGCTGGGGCTGGGCAGGGCTGGGTCCAGGGCAGGGGCTGGACTGGGGCTGGGGCTAGGCTGGGGCAGGGCTGGGGCTGGGCTGGGGCTGAGGCTGGGTCCAGGGTGGGGCTGTGTCCAGGGCTGGGGCAGGACTGGGTCCGGGCTGGGGCTGGGGCTGGGCTGAGGGCTGTGGCTGGGCTGTGGCTGGAGCTGGGCTGGGGCTGAGGGTGGGGCTGGGACTGGGCTAGGGCTGGGCTGGGTCTGGGCTGGGGGCAGGGATGGGGATGGGTCTGGGCTGGGCTGGGGCAGGGCTGGGCCTGGGCTGGGGATGAGGCTGGGGTGGTGCTGAGGCTGGGCTGGGGGCAGGGCTGGGGCTGCGTGGTGGCTGGGGCTGGGCTGGGGCTGGGCTGGGGCTGGGACTGGGTCCAGGGAGTGGGTGGGGCTGGGCTGGGGCAGGGCTGGGGCTGGGCGGTGGCTGGGGCTGGGGCTGGGTCCAAGGTGGGGCTGGGGCCAGGGCTGGGGCAGGACTGGGGCTGGGCTGGGTCTGGGCCTGGGGCTGGGGCTGGGGACGGGGCTGGGGACAGTGCTGGGGCGAGGCTGGGTTTGGGGCTGGGCTGAGGGCAGGGCTGGGGCTGGGGGCAGGGATGGGGCAGGACTGGTACTGGGGCAGGGGCATGGGCCGAGGCTGGGGACAGGGCTAAGGCTGGAGCTAGGGCAGGGCTGGGGCCAGGCTGGGGCTGGGTTCGGCTCAGGGGTGGGGCTTGGTCCAGGGCTGGGGCTGGGCTAGGGCCAGGCTGGGGCTGGGGCTGGGCAGGGCTGGGTCCAGGGCAGGGGCTGGACTGGGGCTGGGGCTGGGCTGGGGCAGGGCTGGGGCTGGGCTGGGGCTGGGGCTGGGCTGAGGGTAGGGCTGGGGCAGGGCTGGGGATGGGGCTGGGCTGGGGCTGGGTCCAGGGTGGGGCTGTGTCCAGGGCTGGGGCAGGGCTGGGGCTGCGTCCAGGGTGGAGCTGTGTCCAGGGCTGGGGCTGGGCTGGGGCTGGGTCCAGGGTGGGGCTGTGTCCAGGGCTGGGGCAGGGCTGGGGCCGGGCTGGGGCTGGGGCTGGGCTGAGGGTAGGGCTGGGGCAGGGCTGGGGATGGGGCTGGGCTGGGGCTGGGTCCAGGGCTGTGGCTGGGCTGGGCTAGAGCTGGGCTGGGGCCGGGGCTGCGACTGGGTCTTGGTCTAGGGCTGGGGCTGTACTGTGGCTGTGGCTGGGCTGGGCCAGGGCTGGGCTACGGCTGGGCTGGGACTGGGCATGGGTCCGGGGGTGGGGCTGGGGCTGGGGCTGGGCCTGGGCTGGGGCTGAGGCTGGGGTGGGGCTGTGGCTGGGTCTAGGGCAGGGCTGTGGCTGGGCCTGTTTCTAGGCTGGGGCAGGGCTGGGGCAGGGCTGGGGCTGGGCCTGGGTCCAGGGTGTGGGTGGGGCAGGACTGGGGCCGGGCTGGGGCTGGGCCTGGGGCTGGGGCTGGGGACAGGGCTGGGGCCAGGCTGGGTCTGGGGCTGGGCTGAGGGCAGGGCTGGGTCCAGGGCAGGGGCTGGACTGGGGCTGGGGCTAGGCTGGGGCAGGGCTGGGGCTGGGCTGGGGCTGGGGCTGGGTCCAGGGTGGGGCTGTGTCCAGGGCTGGGGCAGGACTGGGTCCGGGCTGGGGCTGGGGCTGGGCTGAGGGCTGTGGCTGGGCTGTGGCTGGAGCTGGGCTGGGGCTGCGGGTGGGGCTGGGACTGGGCTAGGGCTGGGCTGGGTCTGGGCTGGGGGCAGGGATGGGGATGGGTCTGGGCTGGGCTGGGGCAGGGCTGGGCCTGGGCTGGGGATGAGGCTGGGGTGGTGCTGAGGCTGGGCTGGGGGCAGGGCTGGGGCTGGGCGTTGGCTGGGGCTGGGCTGGGGCTGGGCTGGGGCTGGGACTGGGTCCAGGGCAGGGGCTGGACTGGGGCTGGGGCTAGGCTGGGGCAGGGCTGGGGCTGGGCTGGGGCTGGGTCCAGGGTGGGGCTGTGTCCAGGGCTGGGGCAGGACTGGGGCCAGGCTGGTTCTGGGGCTGGGCTGAGGGTAGGGCTGGGGCAGGGCTGGGGCTGGGGCTGGGCTGGGGCTGGGTCCAGGGCTGTGGCTGGGCTGGGCTAGAGCTGGGCTGGGGCCGGGGCTGCGACTGGGTCTGGGTCTAGGGCTGGGGCTGGGCTGGGGCTGTGGCTGGGCTGGGCCAGGGCTGGGCTACGGCTGGGCTGGGACTGGGGATGGGTCCGGGGGTGGGGCTGGGCTGGGGATGAGGCTGGGGTGGGGCTGGGGCTGGGTCCAGGGCTGGGGCTGGGCTGGGGCTGGGACTGGGGCAGGGCTAGGGCTGGGCTGGGGGCAAGGATGGGGTTTGGGCTGGGGCTGGGCCAGGGCTTGGGCTGGGCTGGGACCGGGGCTGGGCTGGGGTAGGGCTGGCACAGGGCTGGGTCCGGGGCTGGGCTGTGGCAGGGGCTGGGGAGAGGGCTGGGGCTAGACTGGGGCTGGGCCTGGGGCTGGGCGGTGGCTGGGGCCGGGCCCAGGGTGGGGCTGGGGCTGGGCTGGGGGCAGGGCTGGGGCTGGGACTGGGTCCAGGGCAGGGGCTGGACTGGGGCTGGGGCTGGGCTGGGGCTGGGCTGGGGCTGGGCCTGGGCTGGGGCTGAGGCTGGGGTGGGGCTGTGGCTGGGTCCACGGCAGGGCTGGGGCTGGGGCTGGGGCTGGGGCTAGGCTGGGGCAGGGCTGGGGCAGGGCTGGGGCTGGGGCTGGGTCCAGGGTGTGGGTGGGGCTGGGCTGGGGCAGGTCTGGGGCTGGGCGGTGGCTGGGTGTAATGGGTTGGGGCAGGCCCCCTCCCCACCACGCGCAGAAATAACGACTCAGACAAACGGATTGCAAAGGTGATGGAAAGTTTAAATAGAACAGTGAGTGCGTGCAGAAAAAAAAAAAAACCTAAAAATACAGTGACAAGAGAGAGAAACCCAAAAACAGACCCAGAGAAGCCCATCCCTACCTGAGGGTACACCCAAGACCCTCAGGGCTCCTTCTTCCCCCTCCCATTGCTAGGCTAGTCTCAGCTGGCCAGATCTGAGACTGCCCATCCCCCCGTGGCCTTGGGCCTAGCCAGGCCCAAAGCCAGGAGATCTCTCCCCCATGTTACCGACTGATGGAGGAGGAAGAAAAGAGGAAGTGCCAGACCCCGCCACAAAACTTATAGTGGTGCAAGGGATCATGGTAGGAAATAACCTAATTTCCTGTGTCCACCCACTGGGCTGGACTTCTGGACACAGGAAGCACCCCGTAGCAGAGGGCACCCAGCCCAAACTACGACAGGAGCCACCCCTTTATTTCAAACCATGATGCCTGCACCCAAACACATCATCAAATCAGAAAACTGATGACATGTCCGGCGAAGTCCGTGTCTTCATCTGGGCGTCCACTCAAACAGTCTCTCAGTCAGGCTCTAGTGTCTATCCATTCCAGTTCTTCTTCCTTCATCCAGTGGAACCTCCCGGCGACGCAGAACTCATTCTCCTGTGGTGCAAGTTCTCCATGGATCCGTTGGGCATCCTGGTCACCTGGAACAGCCTCACGACTTCTCAGCCAAGCCTCTACTTTTCACAGATCATCACTCGGCGGCATATTCTCCACCCCTGGGGCAGGCCAGTCGAAATCATCCAACCCACGACTGCCTTTTTCAATCCATCCAGGGTGCCGCAATCAACCGCTTCCAACTGCGGTCCCACTACACGGATGCTTGTCCGAGGTACTCTGCCCCCCAACTAGGCGTACCCGTACCAAGGCAAGACAGCATCCGGCTGCACACCCCGCCCCCGGAGAGGGAGGGGCTGCACCACAGCTCACTGAGAAGAAGGGAGGTGGAGCCAGGTGCTCGGCGCCAGTTTCGGAACTCGTCCGAAAAAGTCGGGGAAGAGACTAGGGCCGGGCCCGCCGCAGCCCGAGCGTACGGCCGGGTCCGCCGGCGCCGCTCGCCCGCAGCAGGGCTCCGCCCACCTCTGCCGCCGCGGCGCAGAATCAAAATCACCTCCACCCCTCGGACACTCAAACGGCTTCTCCAGCGAAAGCCATACGCGCGTTCTCAGAGCCCTTGAAAACGGCTTTCCAGCTGGAGTCCCCGTCGGCCCCCCGGGGCTTCGGGAGCTGGCTCGCCCGCTCGCAGCGGCTGGCTCTATCCCCGCAGCGAGAACGGACCTGACTCTGATCTGCACGCCGCTGCCCCTCCCCCACTTCGCTTCCCGCCGCGGAGGAGTGGCAGGTTCCGTGTTCTCAAGTGGTACCCCGATGCTGATGGTCGAGAACCACCCCTGCCTGAAATAGCAGGAAAAGGTCCGAGCCACCGGCAGCGCACCAGTCATCCCCCCACAATCCACACGAACTTACACGGTCGCCCCTGGCAACATCACTTGAGCCCCCAACTGCCAAACCCAAACCGACGCCCAGAACTGAATTTAAACTCTCCATCCTTTGCAATCGATCTGCAGAGTGGGCACAACAGACAGCCCCACGTTGGTGCGCCAAAAATGTAATGGGTTGGGGCAGGCCCCCTCCCCACCACGCGCAGAAATAACGACTCAGACAAACGGATTGCAAAGGTGATGGAAAGTTTAAATAGAACGGTGAGTGCGTGCAGAAAAAAAAAGAACCTAAAAATACAGTGACAAGAGAGAGAAACCCAAAAACAGACCCAGAGAAGCCCATCCCTACCTGAGGGTACACCCAAGACCCTCAGGGCTCCTTCTTCCCCCTCCCATTGCTAGGCTAGTCTCAGCTGGCCAGATCTGAGACTGCCCATCCCCCCGTGGCCTTGGGCCTAGCCAGGCCCAAAGCCAGGAGATCTCTCCCCCATGTTACCGACTGATGGAGGAGGAAGAAAAGAGGAAGTGCCAGACCCCGCCACAAAACTTATAGTGGTGCAAGGGATCATGGTAGGAAATAACCTAATTTCCTGTGTCCACCCACTGGGCTGGACTTCTGGACACAGGAAGCACCCCGTAGCAGAGGGCACCCAGCCCAAACTACTGGGGCTGGGGCTGGGTCCAAGGTGGGGCTGGGGCCGAGGCTGGGGCAGGACTGGGGCAGGGCTGGGGCTGGGCCTGGGGCTGGGGACAGGGCTGGGGCCAGGCTGGGTCTGGGGCTGGGCTGAGGGCAGGGCTGGGGCTGGGGGCTGGGATGGGGCAGGACTGGGACTGGGGCAGGGGCACGGGCCAAGGCTGTGGACAGGGCAAAGGCTGGAGCTAGGGCAGGGCTGGGGCCAGGCTGGGGCTGGGTTCGGCTCAGGGGTGGGGCTTGGTCCAGGGCTGGGGCTGGGCTAGGGCCAGGCTGGGGCTGGGGCTGGGCAGGGCTGGGTCCAGGGCAGGGGCTGGACTGGGGCTGGGGCTAGGCTGGGGCAGGGCTGGGGCTGGGCTGGGGCTGGGGCTGGGTCCAGGGTGGGGCTGTGTCCAGGGCTGGGGCAGGACTGGGTCCGGGCTGGGGCTGGGGCTGGGCTGAGGGCTGTGGCTGGGCTGTGGCTGGAGCTGGGCTGGGGCTGAGGGTGGGGCTGGGACTGTGCTAGGGCTGGGCTGGGTCTGGGCTGGGGGCAGGGATGGGGATGGGTCTGGGCTGGGCTGGGGCTGGGCTGGGCCTGGGCTGGGGATGAGGCTGGGGTGGTGCTGAGGCTGGGCTGGGGGCAGGGCTGGGGCTGCGTGGTGGCTGGGGCTGGGCTGGGGCTGGGCTGGGGCTGGGACTGGGTCCAGGGTGTGGGTGGGGCTGGGCTGGGGCAGGGCTGGGGCTGGGCGGTGGCTGGGGCTGGGGCTGGGTCCAAGGTGGGGCTGGGGCCAGGGCTGGGGCAGGACTGGGGCAGGGCTGGGTCTGGGCCTGGGGCTGGGGCTGGGGACGGGGCTGGGGACAGTGCTGGGGCGAGGCTGGGTTTGGGGCTGGGCTGAGGGCAGGGCTGGGGCTGGGGGCAGGGATGGGGCAGGACTGGTACTGGGGCAGGGGCATGGGCCGAGGCTGGGGACAGGGCTAAGGCTGGAGCTAGGGCAGGGCTGGGGCCAGGCTGGGGCTGGGTTCGGCTCAGGGGTGGGGCTTGGTCCAGGGCTGGGGCTGGGCTAGGGCCAGGCTGGGGCTGGGGCTGGGCAGGGCTGAGTCCAGGGCAGGGGCTGGACTGGGGCTGGGGCTGGGCTGGGGCAGGGCTGGGGCTGGGCTGGGGCTGGGGCTGGGCTGAGGGTAGGGCTGGGGCAGGGCTGGGGCTGGGGCTGGGCTGGGGCTGGGTCCAGGGTGGGGCTGTGTCCAGGGCTGGGGCAGGGCTGGGGCTGCGTCCAGGGTGGAGCTGTGTCCAGGGCTGGGGCTGGGCTGGGGCTGGGTCCAGGGTGGGGCTGTGTCCAGGGCTGGGGCAGGGCTGGGGCCGGGCTGGGGCTGGGGCTGGGCTGAGGGTAGGGCTGGGGCAGGGCTGGGGATGGGGCTGGGCTGGGGCTGGGTCCAGGGCTGTGGCTGGGCTGGGCTAGAGCTGGGCTGGGGCCGGGGCTGCGACTGGGTCTTGGTCTAGGGCTGGGGCTGTACTGTGGCTGTGGCTGGGCTGGGCCAGGGCTGGGCTACGGCTGGGCTGGGACTGGGCATGGGTCCGGGGGTGGGGCTGGGGCTGGGCTGGGGCTGGGCCTGGGCTGGGGCTGAGGCTGGGGTGGGGCTGTGGCTGGGTCTAGGGCAGGGCTGGGGCTGGGCCTGTTTCTAGGCTGGGGCAGGGCTGGGGCAGGGCTGGGGCTGGGGCTGGGTCCAGGGTGTGGGTGGGGCAGGACTGGGGCCGGGCTGGGGCTGGGCCTGGGGCTGGGGCTGGGGACAGGGCTGGGGCCAGGCTGGGTCTGGGGCTGGGCTGAGGGCAGGGCTGGGGCTGGGGCAGGGGCACGGGCTGAGGCTGTGGACAGGGCTAAGGCTGTAGCTAGGGCAGGGCTGGGGCCAGGCTGGGGCTGGGTTCGGCTCAGGGGTGGGGCTTGGCCCAGGGCTGGGGCTGGGCTAGGGCCAGGCTGGGGCTGGGGCTGGGCAGGGCTGGGTCCAGGGCAGGGGCTGGACTGGGGCTGGGGCTAGGCTGGTATAGGGCTGGGGCTGGGCTGGGGCTGGGGCTGGGTCCAGGGTGGGGCTGTGTCCAGGGCTGGGGCAGGACTGGGTCCGGGCTGGGGCTGGGGCTGGGCTGAGGGCTGTGGCTGGGCTGTGGCTGGAGCTGGGCTGGGGCTGAGGGTGGGGCTGGGACTGGGCTAGGGCTGGGCTGGGTCTGGGCTGGGGGCAGGGATGGGGATGGGTCTGGGCTGGGCTGGGGCAGGGCTGGGCCTGGGCTGGGGATGAGGCTGGGGTGGTGCTGAGGCTGGGCTGGGGGCAGGGCTGGGGCTGGGCGTTGGCTGGGGCTGGGCTGGGGCTGGGCTGGGGCTGGGACTGGGTCCAGGGCAGGGGCTGGACTGGGGCTGGGGCTAGGCTGGGGCAGGGCTGGGGCTGGGCTGGGGCTGGGGCTGGGTCCAGGGTGGGGCTGTGTCCAGGGCTGGGGCAGGACTGGGTCCGGGCTGGGGCTGGGGCTGGGCTGAGGGCTGTGGCTGGGCTGTGGCTGGAGCTGGGCTGGGGCTGAGGGTGGGGCTGGGACTGGGCTAGGGCTGGGCTGGGTCTGGGCTGGGGGCAGGGATGGGGATGGGTCTGGGCTGGGCTGGGGCAGGGCTGGGCCTGGGCTGGGGATGAGGCTGGGGTGGTGCTGAGGCTGGGCTGGGGGCAGGGCTGGGGCTGGGCGTTGGCTGGGGCTGGGCTGGGGCTGGGCTGGGGCTGGGACTGGGTCCAGGGCAGGGGCTGGACTGGGGCTGGGGCTAGGCTGGGGCAGGGCTGGGGCTGGGCTGGGGCTGGGTCCAGGGTGGGGCTGTGTCCAGGGCTGGGGCAGGACTGGGGCCAGGCTGGTTCTGGGGCTGGGCTGAGGGTAGGGCTGGGGCAGGGCTGGGGCTGGGGCTGGGCTGGGGCTGGGTCCAGGGCTGTGGCTGGGCTGGGCTAGAGCTGGGCTGGGGCCGGGGCTGCGACTGGGTCTGGGTCTAGGGCTGGGGCTGGGCTGTGGCTGTGGCTGGGCTGGGCCAGGGCTGGGCTACGGCTGGGCTGGGACTGGGGATGGGTCCGGGGGTGGGGCTGGGCTGGGGATGAGGCTGGGGTGGGGCTGGGGCTGGGTCCAGGGCTGGGGCTGGGCTGGGGCTGGGACTGGGGCAGGGCTAGGGCTGGGCTGGGGGCAAGGATGGGGTTTGGGCTGGGGCTGGGCCAGGGCTTGGGCTGGGCTGGGACCGGGGCTGGGCTGGGGTAGGGCTGGCACAGGGCTGGGTCCGGGGCTGGGCTGTGGCAGGGGCTGGGGAGAGGGCTGGGGCTAGACTGGGGCTGGGCCTGGGGCTGGGCGGTGGCTGGGGCCGGGCCCAGGGTGGGGCTGGGGCTGGGCTGGGGGCAGGGCTGGGGCTGGGACTGGGTCCAGGGCAGGGGCTGGACTGGGGCTGGGGCTGGGCTGGGGCTGGGCTGGGGCTGGGCCTGGGCTGGGGCTGAGGCTGGGGTGGGGCTGTGGCTGGGTCCACGGCAGGGCTGGGGCTGGGGCTGGGGCTGGGGCTAGGCTGGGGCAGGGCTGGGGCAGGGCTGGGGCTGGGGCTGGGTCCAGGGTGTGGGTGGGGCTGGGCTGGGGCAGGTCTGGGGCTGGGCGGTGGCTGGGTGTAATGGGTTGGGGCAGGCCCCCTCCCCACCACGCGCAGAAATAACGACTCAGACAAACGGATTGCAAAGGTGATGGAAAGTTTAAATAGAACAGTGAGTGCGTGCAGAAAAAAAAAAAAAACTAAAAATACAGTGACAAGAGAGAGAAACCCAAAAACAGACCCAGAGAAGCCCATCCCTACCTGAGGGTACACCCAAGACCCTCAGGGCTCCTTCTTCCCCCTCCCATTGCTAGGCTAGTCTCAGCTGGCCAGATCTGAGACTGCCCATCCCCCCGTGGCCTTGGGCCTAGCCAGGCCCAAAGCCAGGAGATCTCTCCCCCATGTTACCGACTGATGGAGGAGGAAGAAAAGAGGAAGTGCCAGACCCCGCCACAAAACTTATAGTGGTGCAAGGGATCATGGTAGGAAATAACCTAATTTCCTGTGTCCACCCACTGGGCTGGACTTCTGGACACAGGAAGCACCCCGTAGCAGAGGGCACCCAGCCCAAACTACGACAGGAGCCACCCCTTTATTTCAAACCATGATGCCTGCACCCAAACACATCATCAAATCAGAAAACTGATGACATGTCCGGCGAAGTCCGTGTCTTCATCTGGGCGTCCACTCAAACAGTCTCTCAGTCAGGCTCTAGTGTCTATCCATTCCAGTTCTTCTTCCTTCATCCAGTGGAACCTCCCGGCGACGCAGAACTCATTCTCCTGTGGTGCAAGTTCTCCATGGATCCGTTGGGCATCCTGGTCACCTGGAACAGCCTCACGACTTCTCAGCCAAGCCTCTACTTTTCACAGATCATCACTCGGCGGCATATTCTCCACCCCTGGGGCAGGCCAGTCGAAATCATCCAACCCACGACTGCCTTTTTCAATCCATCCAGGGTGCCGCAATCAACCGCTTCCAACTGCGGTCCCACTACACGGATGCTTGTCCGAGGTACTCTGCCCCCCAACTAGGCGTACCCGTACCAAGGCAAGACAGCATCCGGCTGCACACCCCGCCCCCGGAGAGGGAGGGGCTGCACCACAGCTCACTGAGAAGAAGGGAGGTGGAGCCAGGTGCTCGGCGCCAGTTTCGGAACTCGTCCGAAAAAGTCGGGGAAGAGACTAGGGCCGGGCCCGCCGCAGCCCGAGCGTACGGCCGGGTCCGCCGGCGCCGCTCGCCCGCAGCAGGGCTCCGCCCACCTCTGCCGCCGCGGCGCAGAATCAAAATCACCTCCACCCCTCGGACACTCAAACGGCTTCTCCAGCGAAAGCCATACGCGCGTTCTCAGAGCCCTTGAAAACGGCTTTCCAGCTGGAGTCCCCGTCGGCCCCCCGGGGCTTCGGGAGCTGGCTCGCCCGCTCGCAGCGGCTGGCTCTATCCCCGCAGCGAGAACGGACCTGACTCTGATCTGCACGCCGCTGCCCCTCCCCCACTTCGCTTCCCGCCGCGGAGGAGTGGCAGGTTCCGCGTTCTCAAGTGGTACCCCGATGCTGATGGTCGAGAACCACCCCTGCCTGAAATAGCAGGAAAAGGTCCGAGCCACCGGCAGCGCACCAGTCATCCCCCCACAATCCACACGAACTTACACGGTCGCCCCGGCAACATCACTTGAGCCCCCAACTGCCAAACCCAAACCGACGCCCAGAACTGAATTTAAACTCTCCATCCTTTGCAATCGATCTGCAGAGTGGGCACAACAGACAGCCCCACGTTGGTGCGCCAAAAATGTAATGGGTTGGGGCAGGCCCCCTCCCCACCACGCGCAGAAATAACGACTCAGACAAACGGATTGCAAAGGTGATGGAAAGTTTAAATAGAACAGTGAGTGCGTGCAGAAAAAAAAAAAAACCTAAAAATACAGTGACAAGAGAGAGAAACCCAAAAACAGACCCAGAGAAGCCCATCCCTACCTGAGGGTACACCCAAGACCCTCAGGGCTCCTTCTTCCCCCTCCCATTGCTAGGCTAGTCTCAGCTGGCCAGATCTGAGACTGCCCATCCCCCCGTGGCCTTGGGCCTAGCCAGGCCCAAAGCCAGGAGATCTCTCCCCCATGTTACCGACTGATGGAGGAGGAAGAAAAGAGGAAGTGCCAGACCCCGCCACAAAACTTATAGTGGTGCAAGGGATCATGGTAGGAAATAACCTAATTTCCTGTGTCCACCCACTGGGCTGGACTTCTGGACACAGGAAGCACCCCGTAGCAGAGGGCACCCAGCCCAAACTACGACAGGAGCCACCCCTTTATTTCAAACCATGATGCCTGCACCCAAACACATCATCAAATCAGAAAACTGATGACATGTCCGGCGAAGTCCGTGTCTTCATCTGGGCGTCCACTCAAACAGTCTCTCAGTCAGGCTCTAGTGTCTATCCATTCCAGTTCTTCTTCCTTCATCCAGTGGAACCTCCCGGCGACGCAGAACTCATTCTCCTGTGGTGCAAGTTCTCCATGGATCCGTTGGGCATCCTGGTCACCTGGAACAGCCTCACGACTTCTCAGCCAAGCCTCTACTTTTCACAGATCATCACTCGGCGGCATATTCTCCACCCCTGGGGCAGGCCAGTCGAAATCATCCAACCCACGACTGCCTTTTTCAATCCATCCAGGGTGCCGCAATCAACCGCTTCCAACTGCGGTCCCACTACACGGATGCTTGTCCGAGGTACTCTGCCCCCCAACTAGGCGTACCCGTACCAAGGCAAGACAGCATCCGGCTGCACACCCCGCCCCCGGAGAGGGAGGGGCTGCACCACAGCTCACTGAGAAGAAGGGAGGTGGAGCCAGGTGCTCGGCGCCAGTTTCGGAACTCGTCCGAAAAAGTCGGGGAAGAGACTAGGGCCGGGCCCGCCGCAGCCCGAGCGTACGGCCGGGTCCGCCGGCGCCGCTCGCCCGCAGCAGGGCTCCGCCCACCTCTGCCGCCGCGGCGCAGAATCAAAATCACCTCCACCCCTCGGACACTCAAACGGCTTCTCCAGCGAAAGCCATACGCGCGTTCTCAGAGCCCTTGAAAACGGCTTTCCAGCTGGAGTCCCCGTCGGCCCCCCGGGGCTTCGGGAGCTGGCTCGCCCGCTCGCAGCGGCTGGCTCTATCCCCGCAGCGAGAACGGACCTGACTCTGATCTGCACGCCGCTGCCCCTCCCCCACTTCGCTTCCCGCCGCGGAGGAGTGGCAGGTTCCGTGTTCTCAAGTGGTACCCCGATGCTGATGGTCGAGAACCACCCCTGCCTGAAATAGCAGGAAAAGGTCCGAGCCACCGGCAGCGCACCAGTCATCCCCCCACAATCCACACGAACTTACACGGTCGCCCCGGCAACATCACTTGAGCCCCCAACTGCCAAACCCAAACCGACGCCCAGAACTGAATTTAAACTCTCCATCCTTTGCAATCGATCTGCAGAGTGGGCACAACAGACAGCCCCACGTTGGTGCGCCAAAAATGTAATGGGTTGGGGCAGGCCCCCTCCCCACCACGCGCAGAAATAACGACTCAGACAAACGGATTGCAAAGGTGATGGAAAGTTTAAATAGAACGGTGAGTGCGTGCAGAAAAAAAAAGAACCTAAAAATACAGTGACAAGAGAGAGAAACCCAAAAACAGACCCAGAGAAGCCCATCCCTACCTGAGGGTACACCCAAGACCCTCAGGGCTCCTTCTTCCCCCTCCCATTGCTAGGCTAGTCTCAGCTGGCCAGATCTGAGACTGCCCATCCCCCCGTGGCCTTGGGCCTAGCCAGGCCCAAAGCCAGGAGATCTCTCCCCCATGTTACCGACTGATGGAGGAGGAAGAAAAGAGGAAGTGCCAGA
This sequence comes from Melanerpes formicivorus, assembly GCF_026170545.1. NCBI lineage: Eukaryota > Metazoa > Chordata > Aves > Piciformes > Picidae > Melanerpes > Melanerpes formicivorus. Next base: position 106,050 of record NW_027142673.1, on the reverse strand, counting down.
CCCCGCCACAAAACTTATAGTGGTGCAAGGGATCATGGTAGGAAATAACCTAATTTCCTGTGTCCACCCACTGGGCTGGACTTCTGGACACAGGAAGCACCCCGTAGCAGAGGGCACCCAGCCCAAACTACTGGGGCTGGGGCTGGGTCCAAGGTGGGGCTGGGGCCGAGGCTGGGGCAGGACTGGGGCAGGGCTGGGGCTGGGCCTGGGGCTGGGGACAGGGCTGGGGCCAGGCTGGGTCTGGGGCTGGGCTGAGGGCAGGGCTGGGGCTGGGGGCTGGGATGGGGCAGGACTGGGACTGGGGCAGGGGCACGGGCCAAGGCTGTGGACAGGGCAAAGGCTGGAGCTAGGGCAGGGCTGGGGCCAGGCTGGGGCTGGGTTCGGCTCAGGGGTGGGGCTTGGTCCAGGGCTGGGGCTGGGCTAGGGCCAGGCTGGGGCTGGGGCTGGGCAGGGCTGGGTCCAGGGCAGGGGCTGGACTGGGGCTGGGGCTGGGCTGGGGCAGGGCTGGGGCTGGGCTGGGGCTGGGGCTGGGTCCAGGGTGGGGCTGTGTCCAGGGCTGGGGCAGGACTGGGTCCGGGCTGGGGGTGGGGCTGGGCGATGGCTGTGGCTGGGCTGTGGCTGGAGCTGGGTAGGGCTGAGGGTGGAGCTGGGGCTGGGCTGGGTCTGAGCTGCTGGCAGGGATGGGGATGGGTCTGGGCTGGGCTGGGGCAGGGCTGGGGCTGGGCTGGGGATGAGGCTGGGGTGGTGCTGAGGCTGGGCTGGGGGCAGGGCTGGGGCTGCGTGGTGGCTGGGGCTGGGCTGGGGCTGGGCTGGGGCTGGGACTGGGTCCAGGGCAGGGGCTGGACTGGGGCTGGGGCTAGGCTGGGGCAGGGCTGGGGCTGGGCTGGGGCTGGGTCCAGGGTGGGGCTGTGTCCAGGGCTGGGGCAGGACAGGGGCCGGGCTGGGGCTGGGGCTGGGCTGGGGCTGGATCCAGGGCTGTGGCTGGGCTGGGTCCAGGGCTGGGCTGTGGCAGGGGCTGGGGAGAGGGCTGGGGCTAGACTGGGGCTGGGCCTGGGGCTGGGCGGTGGCTGGGGCCGGGCCCAGGGTGGGGCTGGGGCTGGGATGGGGGCAGGGCTGGGGCTGGGACTGGGTCCAGGGCAGGGGCTGGACTGGGGCTGGGGCTGGGCTGGGGCTGGGCCTGGGCTGGGGCTGAGGCTGGGGTGGGGCTGTGGCTGGGTCCAGGGCAGGGCTGGGGCTGGGGCTAGGCTGGGGCAGGGCTGGGGCAGGGCTGGGGCTGGGTCCAGGGTGTGGGTGGGGCTGGGCTGGGGCAGGGCTGGGGCTGGGAGGTGGCTGGGGCTGGGGCTGGGTCCAAGGTGGAGCTGGGGCAGGGGCTGGGGCAGGACTGGGGCCGGGCTGGGGCTGGGCCTGGGGCTGGGGCTGGGGACAGGGCTGGGGCGAGGCTGGGTCTGGGGCTGGGCTGAGGGCAGGGCTGGGGCTGGGGGCTGGGATGGGGCAGGACTGGGACTGGGGCAGGGGCACGGGCCGAGGCTGTGGACAGGGCTAAGGCTGTAGCTAGGGCAGGGCTGGGGCCAGGCTGGGGCTGGGTTCGGCTCAGGGGTGGGGCTTGGTCCAGGGCTGGGGCTGGGCTAGGGCCAGGCTGGTGCTGGGGCTGGGCAGGGCTGGGTCCAGGCCAGGGGCTGTGTCCAGGGCTGGGGCAGGACTGGGTCCGGGCTGGGGCTGGGGCTGGGCTGAGGGCGGTGGCTGGGCTGTGGCTGGGGCAGGGCTGGGGCTGGGCTGGGGCTGGGGCTGGGTCCAGGGTGGGGCTGTGTCCAGGGCTGGGGCAGGACTGGATCCGGGCTGGGGCTGGGGCTGGGCTAGGGCTGGGCTGGGTCTGGGCTGGGGGCAGGGATGGGGATGGGTCTGGGCTGGGCTGGGGCAGGGCTGGGCCTGGGCTGGGGATGAGGCTGGGGTGGTGCTGAGGCTGGGCTGGGGGCAGGGCTGGGGCTGCGTGGTGCCTGGGGCTGGGCTGTGGCTGGGCTGGTGTTGGGACTGGATCGAGGGCAGGGTCTGGACTGGGGCTGTGTCCAGGGCTGGGGCAGGGCTGGGGCTGGGTCCAGGGTGGGGCTGTGTCCAGGGCTGGGGCTGGGCTGGGGCTGGGTCCAGGGTGGGGCTGTGTCCAGGGCTGGGGCTGGGCTGGGGCCGGGCTGAGGGTAGGGCTGGGGCAGGGCTGGGGCTGGTGCTGGGCTGAGGGTAGGGCTGGGGCAGGGCTGGGGCTGGTGCTGGGCTGAGGGTAGGGCTGGGGCAGGGCTGGGGCTGGGCTTAGGGTAGGGCTGGGGCAGGGCTGGCGCTGGTGCTGGGCTGGGGCTGGGTTCAGGGCTGTGGCTGGGCTGGGCTAGAGCTGGGCTGGGGCCGGGGCTGCGACTGGGTCTGGGTCCAGGGCTGTGGCTGGGCTGGGCTAGAGCTGGGCTGGGGCCGGGGCTGCGACTGGGTCTGGGTCTAGGGCTGGGGCTGGGCTGGGGCTGGGGCTGGGCTGGGCCAAAGCTGGGCTACGGCTGGGCTGGGACTGGGGATGGGTCCGGGGGTGGGGCTGGGGCTGGGGCTGGGGCAGGGCTGGGCCAGGGCTGGGGATGAGGCTGGAGTGGGGCTGGGGCTGGGTCCAGGGCTGGGGCTAGGCTGGGGCTGGGACTGGGGCAGGGCTAGGGCTGGGCTGGGGGCAAGGATGGGGTTTGGGCTGGGGCTGGGCCAGGGCTTGGGCTGGGCTGGGTCCGGGGCTGGGCTGTGGCAGGGGCTGGGGAGAGGGCAGGGGCTAGACTGGGGCTGGGCCTGGGGCTGGGCGGTGGCTGGGGCCGGGCCCAGGGTGGGGCTGGGGGTGGCTGGGGGCAGGGCTGGGGCTGGGACTGGGTCCAGGGCAGGGGCTGGACTGGGGTTGGGGCTGGGCTCGGCTGGGCTGGGGCTCGGCCTGGGCTGGGGCTGAGGCTGGGGTGGGGCTGTGGCTGGGTCCAGGGCAGGGCTGGGGCTGGGGCTGGGGCTAGGCTGGGGCAGGGCTGGGGCTGGGGCTGGGTCCAAGGTGGGGGTGGGGCCGGGACTGGGGCAGGACTGGGGCGGGGCTGGGGCTGGGCCTGGGGTGGGAGGTGGATGGGGCTGGGGCTGGGTCCAAGGTGGGGCTGGGGCCGGAGCTGGGGCAGGACTGGGGCCGGGCTGGGGCTAGGCCTGGGGCTGGGGCTGGGGACAGGGCTGGGGCGAGGCTGGGTCTGGGGCTGGGCTGAGGGCAGGGCTGGGGCTGGGGGCTGGGATGGGGCAGGACTGGGACTGGGGCAGGGGCACGGGCCGAGGCTGTGGACAGGGCTAAGGCTGTAGCTAGGGCAGGGCTGGGGCCAGGCTGGGGCTGGGTTCGGCTCAGGGGTGGGGCTTGGTCCAGGGCTGGGGCTGGGCTAGGGCCAGGCTGGGGCTGGGGCTGGGCAGGGCTGGGTCCAGGGCAGGGGCTGGACTGGGGCTGCGGCTAGGCTGGGGCAGGGCTGGGGCCAGGCTGGGGCTGGGGTCGGCTGAGGGGTGGGGCTTGGTCCAGGGCTGGGACTGGGCTGGGCTGGGGCCGGGGATGGGGCCGTGAGTGGCGCTTAGCTGGGGCCGGGGTTGGGGCCGGGTGTGGGGCTGGGGCTGGTGTTGGGGTGGGGACTGGGAGAGGGCTGGGGCTGGGGCTTTGTCCAGGGCTGCGGCTGGACGGTGGCTGGGGCTGTGTTGGGGCAGGGCTGGGGCTGGGGCTGGGCTGAGGTCAGGGATGGGGATGAGGCTGGGCTGGGCTGGGGCAGGGCTGGGCCTGGGTTGGGGATGAGGCTGGGGTGGGGCTGGGCGGTGGCTGGGGCTGGGCTGGGCAGGGATGGGGCTGGGGCTGGACTGGGGGCAGGGATGGGGCTGTGGCTGCGCTGGGCTGGGGCAGGGCTGGGCCTGGGCTGGGGATGAGGCTGGGGTGGTGCTGGGGCTGGGTCCAGGGCAGGGGCTGGGCTGGGGTAGGGCTGGCACAGGGCTGGGTCCGGGGCTGGGCTGTGGCAGGGGCTGGGGAGAGGGCTGGGGCTAGACTGGGGCTGGGCCTGGGGCTGGGCGGTGGCTGGGGCCGGGCCCAGGGTGGGGCTGGAGCTGGGCTGGGGGCAGGGCTGGGGCTGGGACTGGGTCCAGGGCAGGGGCTGGACTTGGGCTGGGGCTGGGGCTAGGCTGGGGCAGGGCTGGTGCAGGGCTGGGGCTGGGGCTGGGCTGGGGGTAGGGCTGAGCCTGGGCTGGGGATGGGGCTGGGTCCAGGGCTGTGGCTGGAGATGGGCTGGGGCTGAGGGTGGGGCTGGGGCTGGGCTAGAGCTGGGCTGGGGCCGGGGCTGGGCCTGGGCTGGGGATGAGGCTGGGGTGGGGCTGGGGCTGGGTCCAGGGCTGGGGCTGGGCTGGGGCTGGGACTGGGTCAGGGCTAGGGCTGGGCTGGGGGCAAGGATGGGGTTTGGGCTGGGGCTGGGCCAGGGCTTGGGCTGGGCTGGGACCGGGGCTGGGCTGGGGTAGGGCTGGCACAGGGCTAGGCCTGGGTCTGGGCTGGGGCCAAGGTTGGGGCTGGGGCTGGGCTGGTGGCGAGGGTGGGGCTGGGGTTGGAGCCAGGGTTGGGGCAGGAGCCAGGGCTGGGGCAGGGCTGAGGTCAGGCCTGGGGCTGCGGCAGGGGCAGGGTTGGGGCTGGGGCTGGGGCTGGGGCTGGGGACAGGGCTGGGGCCAGGCTGGATCTGGGGCTGGGCTGAGGGCAGGGCTGGGGCTGGGGGCTGGGATGGGGCAGGGCTGGGACTGGGGCAGGGGCACGGGCCGAGGCTGTGGACAGGGCTTAAGGCTGTAGCTAGGGCAGGGCTGGGGCCAGGCTGGGGCTGGGTTCGGCTCAGGGGTGGGGCTTGGTCCAGGGCTGGGGCTGGGCTAGGGCCAGGCTGGGGCTGGGGCTGGGCAGGGCTGGGTCCAGGGCAGGGGCTGGACTGGGGCTGGGGCTAGGCTGGTGCAGGGCTGGGGCTGGGCTGGGGCTGGGGCTAGGTCCAGGGTGGGGCTGTGTCCAGGGCTGGGGCAGGACTGGGTCCGGGCTGGGGCTGGGGCTGGGCTGAGGGTAGGGCTGGGGCAGGGCTGTGGCGGGGCTGGGGCTGGGCTGAGGGCTGTGGCTGGGCTGTGGCTGGAGCTGGGCTGGGGCTGAGGGTGGGGCTGGGGCTGGGCTAGGGCTGGGCTGGGTCTAGGCGGGGGGCAGGGATGGGGATGGGTCTGGGCTGGGCTGGGGCAGGGCTGGGCCTGGGCTGGGGATGAGGCTGGGGTGGTGCTGAGGCTGGGCTGGGGGCAGGGCTGGGGCTGGGGGCTGGGATGGGGCAGGGCTGGGACTGGGGCAGGGGCACGGGCCGAGGCTGTGGACAGGGCTTAAGGCTGTAGCTAGGGCAGGGCTGGGGCCAGGCTGGGGCTGGGTTCGGCTCAGGGGTGGGGCTTGGTCCAGGGCTGGGGCTGGGCTAGGGCCATGCTGGGGCTGGGGCTGGGCAGGGCTGGGTCCAGGGCAGGGGCTGGACTGGGGCTGGGGCTAGGCTGGTGCAGGGCTGGAGCTGGGGCTGGGTCCAGGGTGGGGCTGTGTCCAGGGCTGGGGCAGGACTGGGTCCGGGCTGGGGCTGGGGCTGGACTGAGGGCTGTGGCTGGGCTGTGGCTGGAGCTGGGCTGGGGCCGGGGCTGCGACTGGGTCTGGGTCTAAGGCTGGGGCTGGGCTGTGGCTGTGGCTGGGCTGGGCCAGGGCTGGGCTACGGCTGGGCTGGGACTGGGGATGGGTCCGGGGGTGGGGCTGGGCTGGGGATGAGGCTGGGGTGGGGCTGGGGCTGGGTCCAGGGCTGGGGCTGGGCTGGGGGCAAGGATGGGGTTTGGGCTGGGGCTGGGCCAGGGCTTGGGCTGGGCTGGGACTGGGGCTGGGCTGGGGTAGGGCTGGCACAGGGCTGGGTCCGGGGCTGGGCTGTGGCAGGGGCTGGGGAGAGGGCTGGGGCTAGACTGGGGCTGGGTCTGGGGCTGGGCGGTGGCTGGGGCCGGGCCCAGGGTGGGGCTGGGGCTGGGCTGGGGGCAGGGCTGGGGCTGGGACTGGGTCCAGGGCAGGGGCTGGACTGGGCTGGGGCCGGGGATGGGGCCGTGAGTGGCGCTTAGCTGGGGCCGGGGTTGGGGCCGGGTGTGGGGCTGGGGCTGGTGCTGGGGTGGGGACTGGGAGAGGGCTGGGGCTGGGGCTGTGTCCAGGGCTGCGGCTGGGCGGTGGCTGGGGCTGTGCTGGGGCAGGGCTGGGGCTGGGGCTGGGCTGGGGTCAGGGATGGGGATGAGGCTGGGCTGGGCTGAGGGCAGGGCTGGGCTAGGGCTGGGGCTGGGTCAGGGCTGGGGCTGGGCTGGGGCTTGGACTGGGGCTGGGCTAGGCTGGGGCAGGGCTGGGGCTGGGCTGGGGCTGGGGCTGGGTCCAGGGTGGGGCTGTGTCCAGGGCTGGGGCTGGGCTGGGGCTGGGTCCAGGGTGGGGCTGTGTCCAGGGCTGGGGCAGGACTGGGTCCGGGCTGCGGCTGGGGCTGGGCTGAGGGCTGTGGCTGGGCTGTGGCTGGAGCTGGGCTGGGGCTGAGGGTGGGGCTGGGGCTGGGCTAGGGCTGGGCTGGGTCTGGGCTGGGGGCAGGGATGGGGATGGGTCTGGGCTGGGCTGGGGCAGGGCTGGGGCTGTGCTGGGGATGAGGCTGGGGTGGTGCTGAGGCTGGGCTGGGGGCAGGGCTGGGGCTGCGTGGTGGCTGGGGCTGGGCTGGGGCTGGGCTGGGGCTGGGACTGGGTCCAGGGCAGGGGCTGGACTGGGGCTGGGGCTGGGGCTGGGCTGGGTCTGGGCCTGGGCTGGGGCTGAGGCTGGGGTGGGTCTGTGGCTGGGTCCATGGCAGGGCTGGGGCTGGGGCTGGGGCTAGGCTGGGGCAGGGCTGGGGCAGGGCTGGGGCTGGGTCCAGGGTGTGGGTGGGGCTGGGCTGGGGCAGGGCTGGGGCTGGGAGGTGGCTGGGGCTGGGGCTGGGTCCAAGGTGGGGCTGGGGCCGGGGCTGGGGCAGGACTGGGGCCGGGCTGGGGCTGGGCCTGGGGCTGGGGCTGGGGACAGGGCTGGGGCTGGGGGCTGGGATGGGGCAGGACTGGGACTGGGGCAGGGGCACGGGCCGAGGCTGTGGACAGGGCTTAAGGCTGTAGTTAGGGCAGGGCTGGGGCCAGGCTGGGGCTGGGTTCGGCTCAGGGGTGGGGCTTGGTCCAGGGCTGGGGCTGGGCTAGGGCCAGGCTGGGGCTGGGGCTGGGCAGGGCTGGGTCCAGGGCAGGGGCTGGACTGGGGCTGGGGCTAGGCTGGAGCAGGGCTGGGGCTGGGGCTGGGGCTGGGTCCAGGGTGGGGCTGTGTCCAGGGCTGGGGCTGGGCTGGGGCTGGGTCCAGGGTGCGGCTGTGTCCAGGGCTGGGGCAGAACTGGGTCCGGGCTGGGGCTGGGGCTGGGCTGAGGGCAGGGCTGGGGCTGGGGGCTGGGATGGGGCAGGACTGGGGCTGGGCTGGGGCTGGGTCCAGGTTGGGGCTGTGTCCAGGGCTGGGGCAGGACTGGGTCCGTGCTGGGGCTGGGGCTGGGCTGAGGGCTGTGGCTGGGCTGTGGCTGGAGCTGGGCTGGGGCCGGGGGTGCGACTGGGTCTGGGTCTATGGCTGGGACTGGGCTGTGGCTGTGGCTGGGCTGGGCCAGGGCTGGGCTACGGCTATGCTGGGGACAGGGATGGGGATGGGTCTGGGCTGGGCTGGGGCAGGGCTGGGCCTGGGCTGGGGATGAGGCTGGGGTGGTGCTGAGGCTGGGCTGGTGGCAGGGCAGGGGCAGGGCGGTAGCTGGGGCTAGGCTGGGGCAGGGCTGGGGCTGGGCTGGGGCTGGGGGCTGGGCTGGGGCAGCGCTAGGCATGGGCTGGGGATGAGGCTGGGGTGGTGCTGAGGCTGGGCTGGGGGCAGGGCTGGGGCTGCGTGGTGCCTGGGGCTGGGCTGGGTCTGGGCTGGGGCAGGGACTGGGTCCAGGGCAGGGCCTGGACTGGGGCTGGGGCTAGGCTGGGGCAGGGCTGGGGCTGGGCTGGGGCTGGGTCCAGCGTGGGGCTGTGTTCAGGGCTGGGGCAGGACTGGGTCCGGGCTGGGGCTGGGTTCGGCTCAGGGGTGGGGCTTGGTCCAGGGCTGGGGCTGGGCTAGGGCCAGGCTGGGGCTGGGGCTGGGCAGGGCTGGGTCCAGGGCAGGGGCTGGACTGGCGCAGGGGCTAGGCTGGGGCAGGGCTGGGGCTGGGCTGGGGCTGGGGCTGGGTCCAGGGTGGGGCTTTGTCCAGGACTGGGGCAGGACTGGGTCCGGGCTGGGGCTGGGGCTGGGCTGAGGGCTGTGGCTGGGCTGTGGCTGGAGCTGGGCTGGGGCTGAGGGTGGGGCTGGGGCTGGGCTAGGGCTGGGCTGGGTCTGGGCTGGGGTCAGGGATGGGGATGGGTCTGGGCTGGGCTGGGGCAGGGCTGGGCCTGGGCTGGGGATGAGGCTGGGGTGGTGCTGAGGCTGGGCTGGGGGCAGGGCTGGGGCAGGGCGTTGGCTGGGGCTGGGCTGGGGCTGGACTGGGGCTGGGACTGGGTCCAGGGCAGGGGCTGGACTGGGGCTGGGGCTAGGCTGGGGCAGGGCTGGGGCTGGGCTGGGGCTGGGGGCTGGGCTGGGGCTGTGTCCAGGGCTGGGGCTGGGCTGGGGCTGGGTCCAGGGTGGGGCTGTGTCCAGGGCTGGAGCAGGGCTGGGGCCGGGCTGGGGCTGGGGCTGGGCTGAGGGTAGGGCTGGAGCAGGGCTGGGGCTGGGGCTGGGCTGGGGCTGGGTCCAGGGCTGTGGCTGGGCTGGGCTAGAGCTGGGCTGGGGCCGCGGCTGCGACTGGGTCTGGGTCTAGGGCTGGGGCTGGGCTGTGGCTGTGGCTGGGCTGGGCCAGGCCTGGGCTACGGCTGGGCTGGGACTGGGGATGGGTCCGGGGGTGGGGCTGGGGCTGGGGCTGGGGCAGGGCTGGGGATGAGGCTGGAGGGGGGCTGGGGCTGGGTCCAGGGCTGGGGCTGGGCTGGGACTGGGACTGGGGCAGGGCTAGGGCTGGGCTGGGGGCAAGGATGGGGTTTGGGCTGGGGCTGGGCCAGGGCTTGAGCTGGGCTGGGTCCGGGGCTGGGCTGTGGCAGGGGCTGGGGAGAGGGCTGGGGCTAGACTGGGGCTGGGGCTGGGCCTGGGGCTGGGCGGTGGCTGGGACCGGGCCCAGGGTGGGGCTGGGGCTGGGCTGGGGGCAGGGCTGGGGCTGGGACTGGGTCCAGGGCAGGGGCTGGACTGGGGCTGGGGCTGGGGCTGGGCTGGGGCTGGGCCTGGGCTGGGGCTGAGGCTGGGGTGGGGCTGTGGCTGGGTCCAGGGCAGGGCTGGGGCTGGGGCTGGGGCTAGGCTGGGGCAGGTCTGGGGCAGGGCTGGGGCTGGGGCTGGGTCCAGGGTGTGGGTGGGGCTGGGCTGGGGCAGGGCTGGGGCTGGGCGGTGGCTGGGGCTGGGGCTGGGTCCAAGGTGGGGCTGGGGCCGGGGCTGGGGCAGGACTGGGGCCGGGCTGGGGCTGGGCCTGGGGCTGGGGCTGGGCTGAGGGCAGGGCTGGGGCTGGGGGCTGGGATGGGGCAGGACTGGGACTGGGGCAGGGGCACGGGCCGAGGCTGTGGACAGGGCTTAAGGCTGTAGCTAGGGCAGGGCTGGGGTCAGGCTGGGGCTGGGTTCAGCTCAGGGGTGGGGCTTGGTCCAGGGCTGGGGCTGGGCTAGGGCCAGGCTGGGGCTGGGGCTGGGCAGGGCTGGGTCCAGGGCAGGGGCTGGACTGGGGCTGGGGCTAGGCTGGGGCAGGGCTGGGGCTGGGCTGGGGCTGGGGCTGGGTCCAGGGTGGGGCTGTGTCCAGGGCTGGGGCAGGACTGGGTCCGGGCTGGGGCTGGGGCTGGGCTGAGGGCTGTGGCTGGGCTGTGGCTGGAGCTGGGCTGGGGCTGATGGTGGGGCTGGGGCTGGGCTAGGGCTGGGCTGGGTCTGGGCTGGGGGCAGGGATGGGGATGGGTCTGGGCTGGGCTGGGGCAGGGCTGGGCCTGGGCTGGGGATGAGGCTGGGGTGGTGCTGAGGCTGGGCTGGGGGCAGGGCTGGGGCTGGGCGTTGGCTGGGGCTGGGCTGGGGCTGGGCTGGGGCTGGGACTGGGTCCAGGGCAGGGGCTGGACGGGGGCTGGGCCTAGGCTGGGGCAGGGCTGGGGCTGGGCTGGGGCTGGGTCCAGGGTGGGGCTGTGTCCAGGGCTGGGGCTGGGCTGGGGCTGGGTCCAGGGTGGGGCTGTGTCCAGGGCTGGGGCAGGACTGGGGCTGGGCTGGGGCTGGGGCTGGGCTGAGGGTAGGGCTGGGGCAGGGCTGGGGCTGGGGCTGGGCTGGGGCTGGGTCCAGGTCTGTGGTTGGGCTGGGCCAGAGCTGGGCTGGGGCCGGGGCTGCGACTGGGTCTGGGTCCTGGGCAGGGGCTGGACTGGGGCTGGGTCCAGGGCTGGGGCAGGACTGGGGCGGGGCTGGGTCTGGGTCTGGGCTGAGGGCAGGGCTGGGGCTGGGCTGGGGCTGGGTCCAGGGCTGTGGCTGGGCTGGGCTAGAGCTGGGCTGGGGCCGGGGCTGCGACTGGGTCTGGGTCTAGGGCTGGGCCTGGGCTGTGGCTGTGGCTGGGCTGGGCCAGGGCTGGGCTACGGCTGGGCTGGACTGGGGATGGGTCCGGGGGTGGGGCTGGGGCTGGGGATGAGGCTGGGGTGGGGCTGGGGCTGGGTCCAGGGCTGGGGCTGGGCTGGGACTGGGACTGGGGCAGGGCTAGGGCTGGGCTGGGGGTAAGGTTGGGGTTTGGGCTGGGGCTGGGCCAGGGCTTGGGCTGGGCTGGGGCTGGGCTGGGTCCGGGGCTGGGCTGGGGTAGGGCTGGCACAGGGCTGGGTCCGGGGCTGGGCTGTGGCAGGGGCTGGGGAGAGGGCTGGGGCTAGACTGGGCTGGGCCTGGGGCTGGGCGGTGGCTGGGGCCGGGCCCAGGGTGGGGCTGGGGCTGGGCTGGGGGCAGGGCTGGGGCTGGGACTGGGTCCAGGGCAGGGGCTGGACTGGGGCTGGGGCTGGGGCGGGGCTGGGGCTGGGCTGGGGCTGGGCCTGGGCTGGGTCTGAGGCTGGGGTGGGGCTGTGGCTGGGTCCAGGGCAGGGCTGGGGCTGGGGCTGGGGCTAGGCTGGGGCAGGGCTGGGGCAGGGCTGGGGCTGGGGCTGGGTCCAGGGCGTGGGTGGGGCTGGCTGGGGCAGGGCTGGGGCTGGGCGGTGGCTGGGGCTGGGGCTGGGTCCAAGGTGGGGCTGGGGCCGGGGCTGGGGCTTTGGACAGGGCTGGGGCAAGGCTGGGGCTGGGGCTGGGCTGAGGGCAGGGCTGGGGCTGGGGGCTGGGATGGGGCAGGACTGGGACTGGGGCAGGGGCACGGGCTGAGGCTCTGGACAGGGCAAAGGCTGGAGCTAGGGCAGGGCTGGGGCCAGGCTGGGGCTGGGTTCGGCTCAGGGGTGGGGCTTGGTCCAGGGCTGGGGCTGGGCTAGGGCCAGGCTGGGGCTGGGGCTGGGCAGGACTGGGTCCAGGGCAGGGGCTGGACTGGGGCTGGGGCTAGGCTAGGGCAGGGGCTGGACTGGGGCTGGGGCTAGGCTGGGGCAGGGCTAGGGCTGGGCTGGGTCTGGGCTGGGGGCAGGGATGGGGATGGGTCTGGGCTGGGCAGGGGCAAGGCTGGGGCTGGGCTGGGGATGAGGCTGGGGTGGTGCTGAGGCTCGGCTGGGGGCAGGTCTGGGGCTGCGTGGTGGCAGGGGCTGGGCTGGGGCTGGGCTGGGGCTGGGACTGGGTCCAGGGCAGGGGCTGGACTGGGGCTGGGGCTAGGCTGGGGCAGGGCTGGGGCTGGGCTGGGGCTGGGTCCAGGGTGGGGCTGTGTCCAGGGCTGGGGCTGGGCTGGGGCTGGGTCCAGGGTGGGGCTGTGTCCAGGGCTGGGGCAGGACTGGGTCTGGGCTGGGGCTGGGGCTGGGCTGAGGGTAGGGCTGGGGCAGGGCTGGGGATGGGGCTGGGCTGGGGCTGGGTCCAGGGCTGTGACTGGGCTGGGCTAGAGCTGGGCTGGGGCCGGGGCTGCGACTGGGTCTGGGTCTAGGGCTGGGGCTGGGCTGTGTCTGTGGCTGGGCTGGGCCAGGGCTGGGCTACGGCTGGGCTGGGACTGGGGATGGGTCCGGGGGTGGGGCTGGGGCTGGAGCTGGGGCAGGGCTGGGGGCAAGGATAGGGTTTGGGCTGGCCCTGGGCCAGGGCTTGGGCTGGGCTATGTCCGGGGCTGGGCTGTGGCAGGGGCTGGGGAGAGGGCTGGGGCTAGACTGGGGCTGGGCCTGGGGCTGGGCGGTGGCTGGGGCCGGGCCCAAGGTGGGGCTGGGGCTGGGCTGGGGGCAGGGCTGGGGCTGGGACTGGGTCCAGGGCAGGGGCTGGACAGGGCCTGGGGTTGGGCTGGGGCTGGTCTGGGGCTGGGCCTGGGCTGGGGCTGAGGCTGGGGCTAGGCTGGGGCAGGGCTGGGGCAGGGCTGGGGCTGGGGCTGGGTCCAGGGTGTGGGTGGGGCTGGGCTGGGGCAGGGCTGGGGCTGGGAGGTGGCTGGGGCTGGGGCTGGGTCCAAGGTGGGGCTGGGGCCGGGGCTGGGGCAGGACTGGGGCCGGGCTGGGGCTGGGCCTGGGCTGGGGCTGGGTCCAGGGTGGGGCTGTGTCCAGGGCTGGGGAAGGACTGGGTCCGGGCTGGGGCTGGGGCTGGGCTGAGGGCTGTGGCTGGGCTGTGGCTGGAGCTGGGCTGGGGCCGGGGCTGCGACTGGGTCTGAGTCTAGGGCTGGGGCTGGGCTGTGGCTGTGGCTGGGCTGGGCCAGGGCTGGGCTACGGCTGGGCTGGGACTGGGGATGGGTCCGGGGGTGGGGCTGGGCTGGGGATGAGGCAGGGGTGGGGCTGGGGCTGGGTCCAGGGCTGGGGCTGGGCTGGGGCTGGGACTGGGTCCTGGGCAGGGGCTGGACTGGGGCTGGGGCTGGGCTGGGGCTGGGCTGGGGCTGGGCCTGGGCTGGGGCTGAGGCTGGGGTGGGGCTGTGGCTGGGTCCAGGGTGTGGGTGGGGCTAGGCTGGGGCAGGGCTGGGGCTGGGCGGTGGCTGGGGCTGGGTCTGGGTCCAAGGTGGGGCTGGGGCCGGGGCTGGGGCAGGACTGGGGCCGGGCTGGGGCTGGGCCCTGGGGCTGGGGCTGGGGACAGGGCTGGGGCGAGGCTGGGTCTGGGGCTGGGCTGAGGGCAGGGCTGGGGGCTGGGGGCTGGGATGGGGCAGGACTGGGACTGGGGCAGGGGCACGGGCTGAGGCTCTGGACAGGGCAAAGGCTGGAGCTAGGGCAGGGCTGGGGCCAGGCTGGGGCTGGGTTCGGCTCAGGGGTGGGGCTTGGTCCAGGGCTGGGGCTGGGCTAGGGCCAGGCTGGGGCTGGGGCTGGGCAGGGCTGGGTCCGGGCTGGGGCTGGGCTGAGGGCTGTGGCTGGGCTGTGGCTGGAGCCTGGGCTGGGGCTGAGGGTGGGGCTGGGGCTGGGCTAGGGCTGGGCTGGTCTGGGCTGGGGGCAGGGATGGGGATGGGTCTGGGCTGGGCTGGGGCAGGGCTGGGCTGGGCTGGGGATGAGGCTGGGGTGCTGCTGAGGCTGGCTGGGGGCAGGGCTGGGGCTGCGTGGTGGCTGGGGCTGGGCTGGGGCTGGGCTGGGGCTGGGACTGGGTCCAGGGCAGGGGCTGGACTGGGGCTGGGGCTAGGCTGGGGCAGGGCTGGGGCTGGGCTGGGGCTGGGTCCAGGGTGGGGCTGTGTCCAGGGCTGGGGCAGGACTGGGGCCGGGCTGGGGCTGGGGCTGGGCTGAGTGTAGGGCTGGGGCAGGGCTGGGGCTGGGGATGGGCTGGGGCTGGGTCCAGGGCTGTGGCTGGGCTGGGCTAGAGCTGGGCTGGGGCCGGGGGGCTGCGACTGGGTCTGGGTCTAGGGCTGGGGCTGGGCTGTGGCTGTGGCTGGGCTGGGCCAGGGCTGGGCTACGGCTGGGCTGGGACTGGGGATGGGTCCGGGGGTGGGGCTGGGGCTGGGGCTGGGGCAGGGCTGGGCCAGGGCTGGGGATGAGGCTGGAGTGGGTCTGGGGCTGGGGTCCAGGGCTGGGGCTGGGCTGGGACTGGGACTGGGGCAGGGCTAGGGCTTGGCTGGGGGCAAGGATGGGGGTTTGGGCTGGGGCTGGGCCGGGGTTTGGGCTGGGGCCGGGCCCAGGGTGGGGCTGGGGCTGGGCTGGGGGCAGGGCTGGGGCTGGGACTGGGTCCAGGGCAGGGGCTGGACTGGGGCTGGGGCTGGGCTGGGGCTGGGATGGGGCTGGGCCTGGGCTGGGGATGAGGCTGGGGTGGGGCTGTGGCTGGGTCCAGGGCAGGGCTGGGGCTGGGGCTGGGGCTAGGCTGGGGCAGGGCTGGGGCAGGGCTGGGGCTGGGGCTGGGTCCAGGGTGTGGGTGGGGCTGGGCTGGGGCAGGGCTGGGGTCTGGGCGGTGGCTGGGGCTGGGGCTGGGTCCAAGGTGGGGCTGGGGCCGGGGCTGGGGCAGGACTGGGGCCGGGCTGGGGCTGGGCCTGGGGGCTGGGGCTGGGGACAGGGCTGGGGCGAGGCTGGGTCTGGGGCTGGCCTGAGGTCAGGGCTGGGGCTGGGGGCTGGGATGGGGCAGGACTGGGACTGGGGCAGGGGCACGGGCCTGAGGCTCTGGACAGGGCAAAGGCTGGAGCTCGGGCAGGGCTGGGGCCAGGCTGGGGCTGGGTTCGGCTCAGGGGTGGGGCTTGGTCCAGGGCTGGGGCTGGGCTGAGGGCCAGGCTGGGGCTGGGGCTGGGCAGGACTGGGGCAGGGCTGGGGCTGGCTGGGGCTGGGGCTGGGTCCAGGGTGGGGCTGTGTCCAGAGCTGGGGCAGGACTGGGTCCGGGCTGGGGCTGGGCTGAGGGCTGTGGCTGGGCTGTGGCTGGAGCTGGGCTGGGGCCTCGAGGGTGGGGCTGGGGCTGGGCTAGGGCTGGGCTGGGTCTGGGCTGGGGGCAGGGATGGGGATGGGTCTGGGCTGGGCTGGGGCAGGGCTGGGCCTGGGCTGGGGATGAAGGCTGGGGTGGTGCTGAGGCTGGGGTGGGGCTGGGGCTGGGTCCAGGGCTGTGGCTGGGCAATGGCTGGAGCTGGGCTGGGGCTGGGCTGTGGCTGTGGCTGGGCTGGGGCTGTGGCTGCGTCCAGGGCAGGGGCTGGGCTGGGGCTGGGGCTTGGCCGGGGCAAGGCTGGGCAGGGGCTGGGGCTGGGGCTGAGAGCAGGGTTGGGCTAGGGCTGGGGCTGGGGCGGGGGCTGGGGCTGGGGCCAGAGCTGGGGCTGGGCTGGGGCCAGGCTGGGGCTGAATTCGGTGCAGGGCTGGGGCTGGGGCAGGGCTGGGGCTGGGGGCTGGGGGCAAGGATGGGGTTTGCGCTGGGGCTGGGCCAGGGCTTGGGCTGGGCTGGTAGAGGGGCTGGGCTGGGGTAGGCCTGGCACAGGGCTAGGCCTGGGGCTGGGCTGGGGCCGGGGCAGGGGCAGGGCTGGGGCAGGGCTGGAACTGGGGCTGGGCTGGGGCCAAGGTTGGGGCTGGGGCAGGGCTGGGTGGCGAGGGTGGGGCTGGGGCTGGGGCTGCAGACAGCGCTGGGGCTAGGGCTGAGGTAGGGGTAGGGCTGGGGCTGGATTGGGACCAGGGCTGGGGCAGGACTAGGCTTGAGGCTGGGCCTTGGGCTGGGGCTGGGTTGGCGCAGGGCTGGGGCTGGGGCTGGAACCAAGTCTTGGGCAGGGCTGGGGCTGGGGCTGGAGCCAGGGTTGGGTGCAGGAGCCAGGTCTGGGGCAGGGCTGAGGTCAGGCCTGGGGCTGCGGCTGGGGCAGGGCTGGGGCTAGGCTGGGGCTGGGCCTGGGGCTGGGCTGTGGCTGGGGCCTCGGTACAGGCTGGGGCCAGGCTGGGGCTGGGGCTGGGCTGGGGGCAGGGCTGGAGTGGGGCAGGGGCACGGCCGAGGCTGGGGACAGGGCTAGGGCTGGAGCTAGGGCAGGGCTGGGGCCAGGCTGGGGCTGGGTTCGGCTCAGGGCTGGGGCTTGGTCCAGGGCTGGGGCTGGGCTAGGGCAGGGCTGGGGCTGGGCTGGGACTGGGTCCAGGGCTGTGGCTGGGCTGTGGCTGGAGCTGGGCTGGGGCTAAGGGTGGGGCTGGGGCTGGGCTAAGGGCTGGGCTGGGGCCGCGGCTGCGACTGGGTCTGGATCCAGGGCTGGGGCTGGGCAGGGCTGGGGCTGGACTGCGGCAGGGCTGGGGCTGGGGCTGGGGCCGGGGCAGGGCTGGGCTGGGGCAGGGCTGGGCTGGGGCCGGGGATGGGGCCGTGAGTGGGGCTTGGCTGGGGCTGGCCCGGGGCAGAGCTGGGCCTGGGCTGGGGATGAGGCTGGGGTGGGGCTGGGGCCGGGTCCAGGGCAGGGGCTGGGGCTGGGGCTGGGGCTAGGCTGGGTCTAGGGCTGGGGCTGTGCTGGTGCTGTGCTGGGGGTGGGCTGGGGACTAGGGCTGGGGCAGGGCTGACACAGGGTTGGGGCTGACCTGGGGGCAGGGGCTGGGGCCTGGGGTAGGGCTGGGACTGAGGTTGGGGCTGGGGCTGGGCTGGAGAAGGCTGGAGTCTGGGCCTTGGGCTGGGGCTGGGGGCAGTTCTGGGCTGGGGGCATGGCTGGGGCTGGGTTGGGGGCAGGGCTGGGTCTGGGGCTGGGGCCGGGGCTGGGGAGGACTGAGGCTAGGGTAGGGCTGGGGCTGGGGCTGGGTCTGGGGCTGGGGCAGGGCTGGGGGCTGGGGCTGGGGCTGTGGCTGTAACCAAGTCTTGGGCAGGGCTGGGGCTGGAGCTGGGGCGGGGGCTGGGGCAGGGCTGGGGCTGGGCATGGACCGTGACTGGGCAGGGGTAGGGCTGGGGCAGCGGCTGGGCTGGGGACGAGGGTGGGGCTGGGGCTGGGGCTGGGGCTGGGGCTGCGGACTGGGCTGTGGCAGAGCTAGGGCTGGGCTGAGGGCAGGGCTGAGCTAGGGCTGGGCTGAGTGCAGGGCTGGGCTAGGGCTGGGGTTCGGGCAGGGCTGGGGCCGGGGCTGAGGCTGGGCTGGGGTCTGGGCTGGGCCTGGGACAGGGCTGGGCCCGAGGCTGCGGCAGGGCTGGGGTAGGGCTGGGGCTGGGGCTGGGCTGCGGCCGAGGCTGGGGCAGGGCTGGGGTAGGGCTGGGGCTGGGGCTGGGCTGGGGCTTGGGCTGGGGCAGGGCTGGGCCTGGGCTGGGACCAGGACTGGGCTGGGGCAGAGACTAGGGCAGGGCTGGGGCTGGGGCTGGGGCTGGGGCCGGGCTAGGGCTGGGCTAGGGGCAAGGATCGGGCTGGGCCTGGGGCTGGGCTGGGCTGGGGCTGGGGACAGGGCTGGGGCTGGGCTGGGGCTGGGGCTGGGGCTGGCTGAGGGCACGGCTGGGCTAGGCCTGGGGCTGGGGCAGGGCTAGGTTAGGGCTGGGCTGAGGCCGGGGCTGGGGCTGGGACTGGGGTAGGGCAGGGATGGGCTAGGGCTGGGGCTGGGACAGGGCTGAGCTAGGGATGGGCTGGGGCCATGGATGGGGCCGGGGGTGGGGCTGGGGCTAGGGCTGGGCTAGGGCAGGGCTGGGCCCGGGGCTGGGGCTGGGGCTGGTCCAGGGCTGGGGCTGGGCTGGGCTGGGGCTGGGCTGGGGCCGAGGGTGGGGCTGGGGCTGGGGCTGAGGGCAGGGCTGGGGCTAGGGCTGGGACTGGGGCAGGGGCCGGGGCTGGGGACAGGGCTGGGGCTGGGGCTGAGGTAGGGGTAGGGCTGGGGCTGGATTGGGGCCAGGGCTGGGGCAGGACTGGGCTTGAGGCAGGGCCTTGGGGCCTGGGGCTGGGTTCGTGCAGGGCTGGGGCTGGGGCTGGAACCAAGGCTATGGACAGGGCTGGGGCTGGGCTGGGGCTGGAGCCAGGGCTGGGAAGGAGCCAGCGCTGGGGCAGGGCAGGGGCTAGGCTGGTGCAGTGGCTGGGGCTGGGCTGTGGCTGTGGATGGGGACAGGGCTGGGGCCAGGCTGGGTCTGGGTCTGGGCTGAGGGCTGGGCTGGGCAGGGGCTGGGGCTGGGTCAGGGCTGGGCTAGGGCTGGGCTGGGGGCCGGGGGTGGGGCTGGGGTTGGGCTGGGCAGGGCTGGGCTGGGGCCGGGCTGCGCCTGGTACTGGGGATGAGGCTGGGGTGGGGCTGGGGCTGGGCTGGGGCAGGGCTGGGGCTGGAGGCTGGGGATGGGGCTGGGGATGAGGCTGGGGTCAGGGCTGGGGCTGGGGCTGGGGGCTGGGGCCGGGCTAGGGCTGGACTGGGGGCAAGGATTGGGCTGGGGAGGGGGCTGGGCCAGAGCTGGGGCTGAGGCTGAGTCTGGGGTGGGGACTGGGGCAGGGCTAGGCCTGGGGCTGGGCTGGGGTCAAGTCTGGGGCTGGGGCTGGGGCCAGGGCAGGGGCAGGGCTGGGGCAGGGCTGGAACTGGGGCTGGGCTGGGGCCGAGGTTGGGTCTGGGGCTGGGCTGCTGGCGAGGGTGGGGCTGGGGCTGGGGCTGGGGCTGCGGACAGGGCTGGGGCTAGGGCTGAGGTAGGGGTAGGGCTGGGGCTGGATTGGGGCCAGGGCTGGGGCAGGACTAGGCTTGAGGCTGGGCCTTGGGCTGGGGCTGGCTTGGCGCAGGGCTGGGGCTGGGGCTGGAACCAAGGCATGGGCAGGGCTGGGGCTAGGGCTGGGCTGGGGTCAGAGATGGGGATGGGGCTGGGCTGGGCTGGGGGAACGGATGGGGCTGGGGCTTGGGCTGGGGCTTGGGCTGGGGCAGGGCTGGGCTGAGCTGGGGATGAGGCTGGGGTGGGGCCGGGGCTGGGTCCAGGGCAGGGGCTGGGCTGGGGCTGGGGCTAGCCTGGGGCAGGGCTGGGGCAGGGCTGGGGCTGGGGCTGGGGGCTGGGCTGGGGCTGGGGCTGGGGCTGGGCTGGGGCTGGGTCCAGGGCAGGGGCTGGGCTGGGGCTGGGGCTGGGCCGGGGCAGGGCTGGGGCAGGGGCTGGCCTGGGGCCGAGGGTGGGGCTGGGCCTGGGGCTGAGGGCAGGGGCCAGGGCTGGGGACAGGGCTGGGGACAGAGCAGGGGCAGGGCTGGGGCTGGGCTGGGGCTGGGGTTCGGTGTAGGGTTTGGGCTGGGGCAGGGCTGGGCCTGGGCTGGAGATGAGGCTGGGAAGAGGACTGGGGCTGGGTCTGGGCTGGGGCCCATGGTTGGGGCTGGGGCTGGGCTGGGTGGCGAGGGTGGGGCTGGGGCTGGGCTGGGGCTGCGGACAGGGCTGGGGCTGGGGCTGAGGTAGGGGTAGGGCTGGGGCTGGATTGGGGCCAGGGCTGGGGCAGGACTGGGCTTGAGGCTGGGCCTTGGGCTGGGGCTGGGTTCGTGCAGGGCTGGGGCTGGGGCTGGAACCAAGGCATGGGCAGGGCAGGGGCTAGGCTGGGGCAGTGGCTGGGGCTGGGCTGTGGCTGTGGATGGGGACAGGGGCTGGGGCCAGGCTGGGTCTGGGTCTGCGCTGAGGGCTGGGCTGGGCAGGGGCTGTGGGCTGGGTCAGGGCTGGGGCTAGGGCTGGGCTGGGGCCGGGGGTGGGGCTGGCGCTGTTGGCTGGGGTTGGGCTGGGGTAGGGCTGTGGCTGGGGTGTCGTGGGGTGGGAGGGCAAGGCTAAGAAGCCTCCTCCCTTCCCCCTTGATAAGGCAAAGGGAAAGAAATTTGAAGGGAAAGGAAAAAAAAAAAACTCACAAGCTGAATTAGCAAGGCAGTGGAGCTATATTTACAAAGCAAATGTAGGGTATGCAGGGGAATATTTAGAAATTTACAATATCTACAATATATACAAAGATATACAACAGAGTAACACAGAAATGAGTGTGACCCCCCCTCGGAAGAGGGGGGTTCCCCACCTCCACTCTCCCCTCTCTCCCCCCCCTTTTCCCCAGAATGGGATAGAAAGAGAAAGAAAAGAGAGGAAAAAAAAATGTTAGAAGCAGTTCGTGTTAATTGGAAGGGAGTTAATACCGGCTTTTATCTGGTCTTCAAGGCCGCGGCCCTTGGCAGAAAGCCGAGCAGAGAAAAAGAGCTGCTGCACTGTGGAGAGGGCGGAAGCAAGACTAAAGATAGAAGTACCAGAGTGCCCAGTTCACTCCCAGTTCACTCCCAGTTCAGAAGGTGCTTCCTCCCACTTCACACCACTGAAATAGTTTAGATTATTCTTTCCGTTTACCAACTTCCGTCCACCATATTCCCTTTCTTAAGGGGGCAACGTCAACCGGCCCACACTGGGGTTGTGCTGGTGCAGGGGCCGGGGCTGGGGACAGGGCTGGGGACAGAGCTGGGGCAGGGCTGGGACCGGGCTGGGGCTGGGTTTGGTGCAGGGCTGGGGCTGGGGCAGGGGCGGGGGCTGGGGCAGGGCTGGGCCAGGGCTGGGCTGGGGCCAGGGATGCAGCCGGGGGTGGGGCTGGGGCTGGGGCAGGGCATGGGCCTGGGCTGGGGATGAGGCTGGGGTGGGGCTGGGGCTGGGTCCAGGGCTGTGGCTGGGCAATGGCTGGAGCTGGGCTGGGGCTGGGCTGTGGCTGTGGCTGGGCTGGGGCTGTGGCTGAGTCCAGGGCAGGGGGCTGGGCTGGGGGCTGGGGCTTGGCCGGGGGCAAGGGCTGGGCAGGGGCTGGGGCTGGGGCTGAGAGCAGGGTTGGGCTAGGGCTGGGGCTGGGGCGGGGGCTGGGGCTGGGGGCCAGAGCTGGGGCTGGGCTGGGGCCAGGCTGGGGCTGAATTCGGTGCAGGGCTGGGGCTGGGGCAGGGCTGGGGCTGGGGCTGGGGGCAAGGATGGGGTTTGCGCTGGGGCTGGGCCAGGGCTTGGGCTGGGCTGGTAGAGGGGCTGGGCTGGGGGTAGGCCTGGCACAGGGCTAGGCCTGGGGCTGGGCTGGGGCCGGGGCAGGGGCAGGGCTGGGGCAGGGCTGGAACTGGGGCTGGGCTGGGGCCAAGGTTGGGGCTGGGGCAGGGCTGGGTGGCGAGGGTGGGGCTGGGGCTGGGGCTGCAGACAGCGCTGGGGCTAGGGCTGAGGTAGGGGTAGGGCTGGGGCTGGATTGGGACCAGGGCTGGGGGCAGGACTAGGCTTGAGGCTGGGCCTTGGGCTGGGGCTGGGTTGGCGCAGGGCTGGGCTGGGGCTGGAACCAAGTCTTGGGCAGGGCTGGGGCTGGGGCTGGAGCCAGGGTTGGGGCAGGAGCCAGGTCTGGGGCAGGGCTGAGGTCAGGCCTGGGGCTGCGGCTGGGGCAGGGCTGGGGGCTAGGCTGGGGCTGGGCCTGGGGCTGGGCTGTGGCTGGGGCTCGGTACAGGGCTGGGGCCAGGCTGGGGCTGGGGCTGGGCTGGGGGCAGGGCTGGGAGTGGGGCAGGGGCACGGGCCGAGGCTGGGGACAGGGCTAGGGCTGGAGCTAGGGCAGGGCTGGGGCCAGGCTGGGGCTGGGTTCGGCTCAGGGCTGGGGCTTGGTCCAGGGCTGGGGCTGGGCTAGGGCAGGGCTGGGGCTGGGCTGGGGCTGGGTCCAGGGCTGTGGCTGGGGCTGTGGCTGGAGCTGGGCTGGGGCTGAGGGAGGGGCTGGGGCTGGGCTAGGGCTGGGCTGGGGCCGCGGCTGCGACTGGGTCTGGATCCAGGGCTGGGGCTGGGCAGGGCTGGGGCTGGACTGCGGCAGGGCAGGGGCTGGGGCTGGGGCCGGGGCAGGGGCAGGGCTGGGGGGCAGGGGCTGGGCTGGGGCCGGGGGATGGGGCCGTGAGTGGGGCTTGGCTGGGGCTGGCCCGGGGCAGAGCTGGGCCTGGGCTGGGGATGAGGCTGGGGTGGGGCTGGGGCCGGGTCCAGGGCAGGGGCTGGGCTGGGGCTGGGGCTAGGCTGGGTCTAGGGCTGGGCTGTGCTGGTGCTGTGCTGGGGGTGGGCTGGGGACTAGGGCTGGGGCAGGGCTGACACAGGGTTGGGGCTGACCTGGGGGCAGGGGCTGGGGCCTTGGGGTAGGGCTGGGACTGAGGTTGGGGCTGGGGCTGGGGCTGGAGAAGGCTGGAGTCTGGGCCTTGGGCTGGGGCTGGGGGCAGTTCTGGGCTGGGGGCATGGCTGGGGCTGGGGTTGGGGGCAGGGCTGGGTCTGGGGCTGGGGGCCGGGGCTGGGGGAGGACTGAGGCTAGGGTAGGGCTGGGGGCTGGGGCTGGGTCTGGGGCTGGGGCAGGGCTTGGGGCTGGGGCTGGGGCTGTGGCTTGTAACCAAGTCTTGGGCAGGGCTGGGGCTGGAGCTGGGGCGGGGGGCTGGGGCAGGGCTGGGGCTGGGCATGGACCGTGACTGGGCAGGGGTAGGGCTGGGGCAGCGGCTGGGCTGGGGGACGAGGGTGGGGCTGGGGCTGGGGGCTGGGGCTGGGGCTGCGGACTGGGCTGTGGCAGAGCTAGGGCTGGGCTGAGGGCAGGGCTGAGCTAGGGCTGGGCTGAGTGCAGGGCTGGGCTAGGGCTGGGGTTCGGGCAGGGCTGGGGCCGGGGCTGAGGCTGGGCTGGGGTCTGGGCTGGGCCTGGGACAGGGCTGGGCCCGAGGCTGCGGCAGGGCTGGGGTAGGGCTGGGGCTGGGGCTGGGCTGCGGCCGAGGCTGGGGCAGGGCTGGGGTAGGGCTGGGGCTGGGGCTGGGCTGGGGCTTGGGCTGGGGCAGGGCTGGGCCTGGGCTGGGACCAGGACTGGGGCTGGGCAGAGACTAGGGCAGGGCTGGGGCTGGGGCTGGGGCTGGGGCCGGGCTAGGGCTGGGCTAGGGGCAAGGATCGGGCTGGGCCTGGGGCTGGGCTGGGCTGGGGGCTGGGGACAGGGCTGGGGGCTGGGCTGGGGCTGGGGCTGGGGCTGGGCTGAGGGCACGGCTGGGCTAGGCCTGGGGCTGGGGCAGGGCTAGGTTAGGGGCTGGGCTGAGGCCGGGGCTGGGGCTGGGACTGGGGTAGGGCAGGGATGGGCTAGGGCTGGGGCTGGGACAGGGCTGAGCTAGGGATGGGCTGGGGCCATGGATGGGGCCGGGGGTGGGGCTGGGGCTAGGGCTGGGCTAGGGCAGGGCTGGGCCCGGGGCTGGGGCTGGGGCTGGGTCCAGGGCTGGGGCTGGGTGGGCTGGGGCTGGGCTGGGGCCGAACTGGGGCAGGGGCCGGGGCTGGGGACAGGGCTGGGGCTGGGGCTGAGGTAGGGGTAGGGCTGGGGCTGGATTGGGGCCAGGGCTGGGGCAGGACTGGGCTTGAGGCTGGGCCTTGGGCTGGGGCTGGGTTCGTGCAGGGCTGGGGCTGGGGCTGGAACCAAGGCATGGACAGGGCTGGGGCTGGGGCTGGAGCCAGGGCTGGGGAAGGAGCCAGCGCTGGGGCAGGGCAGGGGCTAGGCTGGGGCAGTGGCTGGGGCTGGGCTGTGGCTGTGGATGGGGACAGGGCTGGGGCCAGGCTGGGTCTGGGTCTGGGCTGAGGGCTGGGCTGGGCAGGGGCTGGGGCTGGGTCAGGGCTGGGCTAGGGCTGGGCTGGGGCCGGGGGTGGGGCTGGGGTTGGGGCTGGGGCAGGGGCTGGGCTGGGGCCGGGCTGCGCCTGGTACTGGGGATGAGGCTGGGGTGGGGCTGGGGCTGGGCTGGGGCAGGGCTGGGGCTGGGGCTGGGGTTTGGCCTGGGGCAGGGCTGAGCCTGGGCTGGGGATGGGGCTGGGGATGAGGCTGGGGTAGGGCTGGGGCTGGGGCTGGGGCTGGGGCCGGGCTAGGGCTGGACTGGGGGCAAGGATTGGGCTGGGGAGGGGGCTGGGCCAGAGCTGGGGCTGAGGCTGAGTCTGGGGTGGGGACTGGGGCAGGGCTAGGCCTGGGGCTGGGCTGGGGTCAAGTCTGGGGCTGGGGCTGGGGCCAGGGCAGGGGCAGGGCTGGGGCAGGGCTGGAACTGGGGCTGGGCTGGGGCCGAGGTTGGGTCTGGGGCTGGGCTGCTGGCGAGGGTGGGGCTGGGGCTGGGGCTGGGGCTGCGGACAGGGCTGGGGCTAGGGCTGAGGTAGGGGTAGGGCTGGGGCTGGATTGGGGCCAGGGCTGGGGCAGGACTAGGCTTGAGGCTGGGCCTTGGGCTGGGGCTGGCTTGGCGCAGGGCTGGGGCTGGGGCTGGAACCAAGGCATGGGCAGGGCTGGGGCTAGGGCTGGCTGGGGTCAGAGATGGGGATGGGGCTGGGCTGGGCTGGGGGAACGGATGGGGCTGGGGCTTGGGCTGGGGCTTGGGCTGGGGCAGGGCTGGGCCTGAGCTGGGATGAGGCTGGGGTGGGGCCGGGGCTGGGTCCAGGGCAGGGGCTGGGCTTGGGCTGGGGCTAGCCTGGGGCAGGGCTGGGGCAGGGCTGGGGCTGGGGCTGGGGCTGGGCTGGGGCTGGGGCTGGGGCTGGGCTGGGGCTGGGTCCAGGGCAGGGGCTGGGCTGGGGCTGGGGCTGGGCCGGGGCAGGGCTGGGGCAGGGGCTGGCCTGGGGCCGAGGGTGGGGCTGGGCCTGGGGCTGAGGGCAGGGCCAGGGCTGGGCCAGGGCTGGGGACAGAGCTGGGGCAGGGCTGGGGCTGGGCTGGGGCTGGGTTCGGTGTAGGGTTTGGGCTGGGGCAGGGCTGGGCCTGGGCTGGAGATGAGGCTGGGAAGAGGACTGGGGCTGGGTCTGGGCTGGGGCCATGGTTGGGGCTGGGGCTGGGCTGGTGGCGAGGGTGGGGCTGGGGCTGGGCTGGGCTGCGGACAGGGCTGGGGCTGGGGCTGAGGTAGGGGTAGGGCTGGGGCTGGATTGGGGCCAGGGCTGGGGCAGGACTGGGCTTGAGGCTGGCCTTGGGCTGGGGCTGGGTTCGTGCAGGGCTGGGGCTGGGGCTGGAACCAAGGCATGGGCAGGGCAGGGGCTAGGGCTGGGGCAGTGGCTGGGGCTGGGCTGTGGCTGTGGATGGGGGACAGGGCTGGGGCCAGGCTGGGTCTGGGTCTGCGCTGAGGGCTGGGCTGGGCAGGGGCTGGGGCTGGGTCAGGGCTGGGCTAGGGCTGGGCTGGGGCCGGGGGTGGGGCTGGCGCTGTGGCTGGGGTTGGGCTGGGGTAGGGCTGTGGCTGGGTGTCGTGGGGTGGGAGGGCAAGGCTAAGAAGCCTCCTCCCTTCCCCCTTGTAAGGCAAAGGGAAAGAAATTTGAAGGGAAAGGAAAAAAAAAACTCACAAGCTGAATTAGCAAGGCAGTGGAGCTATATTTACAAAGCAATGTAGGGTATGCAGGGGAATATTTAGAAATTTACAATATCTACAATATATACAAAGATATACAACAGAGTAACACAGAAATGAGTGTGACCCCCCCTCGGAAGAGGGGGTTCCCCACCTCCACTCTCCCCTCTCTCCCCCCTTTTCCCAGAATGGGATAGAAAGAGAAAGAAAAGAGAGGAAAAAAAAATGTTAGAAGCAGTTCGTGTTAATTGGAAGGGAGTTAATACCGGCTTTTATCTGGTCTTCAAGGCCGCGGCCTTGGCAGAAAGCCGAGCAGAGAAAAAGAGCTGCTGCACTGTGGAGAGGCGGAAGCAAGACTAAAGATAGAAGTACCAGAGTGCCCAGTTCACTCCCAGTTCACTCCCAGTTCAGAAGGTGCTTCCTCCCACTTCACCACTGAAATAGTTTAGATTATTCTTTCCGTTTACCAACTTCCGTCCACCATATTCCCTTTCTTAAGGGGGGCAACGTCAACCGGCCACACTGGGGTTGTGCTGGTGCAGGGGCCGGGGCTGGGGACAGGGCTGGGGACAGAGCTGGGGCAGGGCTGGGACCGGGCTGGGGCTGGGTTTGGTGCAGGGCTGGGGCTGGGGCAGGGGCGGGGGCTGGGGCAGGGCTTGGGCCAGGGCTGGGCTGGGGCCAGGGATGCAGCCGGGGGTGGGGCTGGGGCTGGGGCAGGGCTGGGCCTGGGCTGGGGATGAGGCTGGGGTGGGGCTGGGGCTGGGTCCAGGGCTGTGGCTGGGCAATGGCTGGAGCTGGGCTGGGGCTGGGCTGTGGCTGTGGCTGGGCTGGGGCTGTGGCTGAGTCCAGGGCAGGGGGCTGGGCTGGGGCTGGGGCTTGGCCGGGGCAAGGCTGGGCAGGGGCTGGGGCTGGGGCTGAGAGCAGGGTTGGGCTAGGGCTGGGGCTGGGGCGGGGGCTGGGGCTGGGGCCAGAGCTGGGGCTGGGCTGGGGCCAGGCTGGGGCTGAATTCGGTGCAGGGCTGGGGCTGGGGCAGGGCTGGGGCTGGGGCTGGGGGCAAGGATGGGTTTGCGCTGGGGCTGGGCCAGGGCTTGGGCTGGGCTGGTAGAGGGGCTGGGCTGGGGTAGGCCTGGCACTAGGGCTAGGCCTGGGGCTGGGCTGGGGCCGGGGCAGGGGCAGGGCTGGGGCAGGGCTGGAACTGGGGCTGGGCTGGGGCCCAAGGTTGGGGCTGGGGCAGGGCTGGTGCGAGGGTGGGGCTGGGGCTGGGGCTGCAGACAGCGCTGGGGCTAGGGCTGAGGTAGGGGTAGGGCTGGGGCTGGATTGGGACCAGGGCTGGGGCAGGACTAGGCTTGAGGCTGGGCCTTGGTCTGGGGCTGGGTTGGCGCAGGGCTGGGGCTGGGGCTGGAACCAAGTCTTGGGCAGGGCTGGGGCTGGGGCTGGAGCCAGGGTTGGGGCAGGAGCCAGGTCTGGGGCAGGGCTGAGGTCAGGCCTGGGGCTTGCGGCTGGGGCAGGGCTGGGGCTAGGCTGGGGCTGGGCCTGGGGCTGGGCTGTGGCTGGGGCTCGGTACAGGGCTGGGGGCCAGGCTGGGGCTGGGGCTGGGCTGGGGGCAGGGCTGGGAGTGGGGCAGGGGCACGGGCCGAGGCTGGGGACAGGGCTAGGGCTGGAGCTAGGGCAGGGCTGGGGCCAGGCTGGGGCTGGTTCGGCTCAGGGCTGGGGCTTGGTCCAGGGCTGGGGCTGGGCTAGGGCAGGGCTGGGGCTGGGCTGGGACTGGGTCCAGGGCTGTGGCTGGGCTGTGGCTGGAGCTGGGCTGGGGCTAAGGGTGGGGCTGGGGCTGGGCTAGGGCTGGGCTGGGGCCGCGGCTGCGACTGGGTCTGGATCCAGGGCTGGGGCTGGGCAGGGCTGGGGGCTGGACTGCGGCAGGGCTGGGGCTGGGGCTGGGGGCCGGGGCAGGGCTGGGCTGGGGCAGGGCTGGGCTGGGGGCCGGGGATGGGGCCGTGAGTGGGGCTTGGCTGGGGCTGGCCCGGGGCAGAGCTGGGCCTGGGCTGGGGATGAGGCTGGGGTGGGGCTGGGGCCGGGTCCAGGGCAGGGGCTGGGGCTGGGGCTGGGGCTAGGCTGGGTCTAGGGCTGGGGCTGTGCTGGTGCTGTGCTGGGGGTGGGCTGGGGACTAGGGCTGGGGCAGGGCTGACACAGGGTTGGGGCTGACCTGGGGGCAGGGGCTGGGGCCTGGGGGTAGGGCTGGGACTGAGGTTGGGGCTGGGGCTGGGGCTGGAGAAGGCTGGAGTCTGGGCCTTGGGCTGGGGCTGGGGGGCAGTTCTGGGCTGGGGGCATGGCTGGGGCTGGGTTGGGGGCAAGGGCTGGGTCTGGGGCTGGGGCCGGGGCTGGGGGAGGACTGAGGCTAGGGTAAGGGCTGGGGCTGGGGCTGGGTCTGGGGCTGGGGCAGGGCTGGGGCTGGGGCTGGGGCTGTGGCTGTAACCAAGTCTTGGGCAGGGCTGGGGCTGGAGCTGGGGCGGGGGCTGGGGCAGGGCTGGGGCTGGGCATGGACCGTGACTGGGCAGGGGTAGGGCTGGGGCAGCGGCTGGGCTGGGGACGAGGGTGGGGCTGGGGCTGGGGCTGGGGCTGGGCTGCGGACTGGGCTGTGGCAGAGCTAGGGCTGGGCTGAGGGCAGGGCTGAGCTAGGGCTGGGCTGAGTGCAGGGCTGGGCTAGGGCTGGGGTTCGGGCAGGGCTGGGGCCGGGGCTGAGGCTGGGCTGGGGTCTGGGCTGGGCCTGGGACAGGGCTGGGCCCGAGGCTGCGGCAGGGCTGGGGTAGGGGCTGGGGCTGGGGCTGGGCTGCGGCCGAGGCTGGGGCAGGGCTGGGGTAGGGCTGGGGCTGGGGCTGGGCTGGCTTGGGCTGGGGCACGGGGCTGGTGCCTGGGCTGGGGACCCAGGACTGGGCTGGGGGCAGAGGACTAGGGCAGGGCTGGGGCTGGCCGGGCTAGGGCTGGGCTAGGGGCAAGGATCGGGCTGGGCCTGGGGCTGGGCTGGGCTGGGGCTGGGGACAGGGCTGGGGCTGGGCTGGGGCTGGGGCTGGGGCTGGGCTGAGGGCACGGCTGGGCTAGGCCTGGGGCTGGGGCAGGGCTAGGTTAGGGCTGGGCTGAGGCCGGGGCTGGGGCTGGGACTGGGGTAGGGCAGGGATGGGCTAGGGCTGGGGCTGGGACAGGGCTGAGCTAGGGATGGGCTGGGGCCATGGATGGGGCCGGGGGTGGGGCTGGGGCTAGGGCTGGGCTAGGGCAGGGCTGGGCCCGGGGCTGGGGCTGGGGCTGGGTCCAGGGCTGGGGCTGGGCTGGGCTGGGGCTGGGCTGGGGCCGAGGGTGGGGCTGGGGCTGGGGCTGAGGGCAGGGCTGGGCTAGGGCTGGGACTGGGGCAGGGGCCGGGGCTGGGGACAGGGCTGGGGCCAGAGCTGGGGCAGGGCTGGGGCAGGGCTGGGGCTGGGTTCGGTGCAGGGCTGGGGCTGGGGCAGGGCTGGGGCTGGGCATGGACCATGACTGGGCAGGGGTAGGGCTGGGGCAGCGGCTGGGGCCAGAGCTGGGGCTGGGTCCAGGGCAGGGGCTGGGCTGGGGCTGGGGCTGGGCCGGGGCAGGGCTGGGGCAGGGGCTGGGCTGGGGCCGAGGGTGGGGCTGGGGCTGGGGCTGGGGCTGAGGGCAGGGCTGGGCTAGGGCTGGGGCTGGGGCAGGGGCCGGGGCTGGGGACAGGGCTGGGGCCAGAGCTGGGGCAGGGCTGGGGCCGGGCTGGGGCTGGGTTCGGTGCAGGGCTGTGGCTGGGCAGGGCGGGGGCTGGGGCAGGGCTGGGCTACGGCTGGGCTGGGACCAGGGATGGGTCCGGGGGTGGGGCTGGGGCTGGGGCAGGGCTGGGCCCGGGCTGGGGATGAGGCTGGGGTGGGCCTGGGGCTGGGTCCAGGGCTGGTGCTGGGCTGGGGCTGGGACTGGGGCAGGGCTAGGGCTGGGCTGGGGGCAAGGATGGCGTTTGGGCTGGGGCTGGGCCAGGGCTTGGGCTGGGCTGGGACCGGGGCTGGGCTGTGGTAGGGCTGGCACAGGGCTAGGCCTGGGGCTGGGCTGGGGCCGAGTCTAGGGCCGGGGCTGGGCTGGTGGCGAGGGTGGGGCTGGGGCTGGGGCTGGGGCTGCGGACAGGGCTGGGGCTAGGTCTGAGGTAGGGGTAGGGCTGGGGCTGGATTGGGGCCAGGGCTGGGGCAGGACTAGGCATGAGGCTAGGCCTTGGGCTGGGGCTGGGTTGGTGCAAGGCTGGGGCTGGGGCTGGAACAAAGTCTTGGGCAGGGCTGGGGCTGGTGCTGGAGCCAGGGTTGGGGCAGGAGCCAGGGCTGGGGCAGGGCTGAGGTCAGGCCTGGGGCTGCGGCTGGGGCTGGGCTGGGGCTGGGGCTGGGGCTGGGGCTGGGCCTGGGGCTGGGCAGTGGCTGGGGCTCGGCACAGGGCTGGGGCTGTGGCTGGGTCTGGGGCGGGGACTGGGGCAGGGCTGGAACTGGGGCTGGGCTGGGGCCGAGTCTAGGGCCGGGGCTGGGCTGGTGGCGAGGGTGGGGCTGGGGCTGGGGCTTTGGCTGCGGACAGGGCTGGGGCTAGGTCTGAGGTAGGGGTAGGGCTGGGGCTGGATTGGGGCCAGGGCTGGGGCAGGACTAGGCATGAGGCTAGGCCTTGGGCTGGGGCTGGGTTGGTGCAAGGCTGGGGCTGGGGCTGGAACAAAGTCTTGGGCAGGGCTGGGGCTGGTGCTGGAGCCAGGGTTGGGGCAGGAGCCAGGGCTGGGGCAGGGCTGAGGTCAGGCCTGGGGCTGCGGCTGGGGCTGGGCTGGGGCTGGGGCTGGGGCTGGGGCTGGGCCTGGGGCTGGGCAGTGGCTGGGGCTCGGCACAGGGCTGGGGCTGTGGCTGGGTCTGGGGCGGGGACTGGGGCAGGGCTGGAACTGGGGCTGGGCTGGGGCCAAGGTTGGGGCTGGGGCTGGGCTGGTGGCGAGGGTGGGTCTGGGGCTGGACTGAGGGCAGGGCTGGGACTGGGGGCTGGGCTGGGGCTGGGGTCTGGGATGGGGCAGGACTGGGACTGGGGCAGGGGCACGGGCCGAGGCTGGGGACAGGGCTAGGGCTGGAGCTAGGGCAGGGCTGGGGCCAGGCTGGGGCTGGGTTCGGCTCAGGGCTGGGGCTTGGTCCAGGGCTGGGGCTGGGCTAGGGCAGGGCTGGGGCTGGGGCTGGGCTGGGGCTGGGTCCAGGGCTGTGGCTGGGCTGTGGCTGGAGCTGGGCTGGGGCTGAGGGAGGGGCTGGGGCTGGGCTAGGCCTGGGCTGGTGCCGGGGCTGCGACTGGGTCTGTATCTAGGGCTGGGGCTGGGCAGGGCTGGGGCTGGGCTGGGGCAGGGCTGGGGCTGTGCTGGGGCTGGGCTGGGGCTGGGCCGGGGCAGGGCTGGGCTGGGGCAGGGCTGGGGCCGGGCTGGGGCCGTGAGTGGGGCTGGGGCTGGGGCTGGGCCGGGGCAGGGCTCGGCCTGGGCTGGGGATGAGGCTGGGGTGGGGCTGGGGCCTGGTCCAGGGCAGGGGCTGGGCTGGGGCTGGAACCAAGGCATGGGCAGGGCTGGGGCTAGGCTGGGGCTGGGACTGGGGCTGGGACTGTGGCTGGGGCTGGGGAGAAGGCTGGGGCTAGGCTGGGGCTGGGGCAGGGCTAGGTTAGGGCTGGGGCTGGGGCTGGGGCCGGGGGTGGGGCTGGGCTAGGGATGGGCTGGGGCCGGGAATGGGGCTGGGACTGGGCTGGGCTAGGGATGGGGATGGTGCAGGGGCCGGGGCTGGGGACAGGGCTGGGGCCGGAGCTGGGGCAGGGCTGGGGCCGGGCTGGGGCTGGGTTCGGTGCAGGGCTGGGGCTGGACTGGGGCTGGGGCTGGGCCGGGGCACGGCTGGGGCAGGGGCCGGGCTGGGGCCGAGGGTGGGGCTGGGACTGGGGCTGGGGCTGAGGGCAGGGCTGGGCTAGGGATGGGGCTGGGGCAGGAACCGGGGATGGGTCCTGGGGTGGGGCTGGGGCTGGGGCAGGGGCAACGCTGGGCCAGGGCTTGGGCTGGGCCAGGGCTTGTGCTGGGCTGGGACCGGGGCTGGGCTGGGGTAGGGCTGGCACAGGGCTGGGGCTGTGGCTGGGTCTGGGGCGGGGACTGGGGCAGGGCTGGAACTGGGGCTGGGCTGGGGCCAAGGTTGGGGCTGGGGCTGGGCTGGTGGCGAGGGTGGGTCTGGGGCTGGACTGAGGGCAGGGCTGGGACTGGGGGCTGGGCTGGGGCTGGGGCTGGGGACAGGGCTGGGGCACGGGCTGGGGCTGGGGCTGGGCTGAGGGCAGGGCTGGGGCTGGGGTTGGGATGGGGCAGGACTGGGACTGGGGCTGGGGCACGGGCCGAGGCTGGGGACAGGGCTAGGGCTGGAGCTAGGGCAGGGCTGGGGCCAGGCTGGGGCTGGGCTAGGGCAGGGCTGGGGCTGGGGCTGGGCTGGGGCTGGGTCCAGGGCTGTGGCAGGGCTGTGGCTGGAGCTGGGCTGGGGCTGAGGGTGGGGCTGGGGTTGGGGCTGCGGACAGGGCTGCGGCTAGGGCTGAGGTAGGGGTAGGGCTGGGGCTGGATTGGGGCCGGGGCTGGATTGGGGCCAGGGCTGGGGCAGGGCTGAGGTCAGGCCTGGGGCTGCGGCTGGGGCAGGGCTGGGGCTGGGGCTGGGGCTGGGCCTGGGGCTGGGGCCAGGGCTGGTGCCAGGCTGGGTCTCGGGCTGGGCTGAGGACAGGGCTGGGGCTGGAGGCCGGGGCACGGGCCAAGGCTGGGGACAGGGCTAGGGCTGGAGCTAGTGCAGGGCTGGGGCCAGGCTGGCGCTGGGTTCGGCTCAGGGGTGGGGCTTGGTCCAGGGCTGGGGCTGGGCTAGGGCCGTGCTGGGGCTGGGGCTGGGCTGTGGCTGGGTCCAGGGCTGTGGCTGGGCTGTGGCTGGAGCTGGGCTGGGGCTGAGGGTGGGGCTGGGACCGGGGATGGGTCCGGGGGTGGGGCTGGGGCTGTGGCAGGGCTGGGCCTGGGCTGGGGATGAGGCTTGGGTGAGGCTGGGGCTGGGTCCAGGGCTGGTGCTGGGCTGGGGCTGGGACTGGGGCAGGGCTAGGGCTGGGCTGGGGGCAAGGACGGGGTTTGGGCTGGGGCTGGGCCAGGGCTTGGGCTGGGCTGGGGGCAAGGATGTGAAGCCCCAAAACAGATAGCTTTCGAGAATGTGAAGCAATTGAAGGAAGCACAAACCACATAGAGCAATAAATCGCTAAGGCCTGGGACACTGTGACAGAAAAAGGAGATAAGTGATAAGGGCTGACGAAGTGAGCATGATTCAGAACCAGAAAGGTCAAGCTGACCCTAACAACCTTGTCCAGTCAGTAAAACTAAGCCAGGCACACCGGGAATTGACCACCAAGAAGATCCTCAAAAGAGATGTCCCTGCCCACGCTCCACCTACACCACGCCTCTTATGAATATGTATGCAAAGATATGATTATGTATGTGATGTGATGCAATACCACATCCAAAACTGTATAAAAGACATGCTTTTGTTACGGGAAAGGCAGAAATCCATTTAGTGATTTCTCCAACGCGTTGCTAATAAAATACCTCCTGTCTATCTGACTTAAACTGAGTCTCTTAGGCAGTTATTCTTGCCTTTTGGGGCAAAATTCGGCATCAGATGGGGTTTGGGCTGGGGCTGGGCCAGGGCTTGTGCTGGGCTGGTAGAGGGGCTGGGCTGGGGTAGGGCTGGCACAGGGCTAGGCCTGGGGCTGGGCTGGGGCCGAGTCTGGGGCCGGGGCTGGGGCCGGGGCAGGTGCGGGGCCGGGGCAGGTGCAGGTCTGGGGCAGGGCTGGAACTGGAGCTGGGCTGGGGCCAAGTTTGGGGCTGGGGCTGGGGCTGGGGCTGCGGACAGGGCTGGGGCTAGGGCTGAGGTAGGGGTAGGGCTGGGGCTGGATTGGGGCCAGGGCTGGGGCAGGACTAGGCTTGAGGCTGGGCCTTGGGCTGGGGCTGGGTTGGTGCAGGGCTGGGGCTGGGGCTGGATCCAAGGCTTGGGCAGGGCTGGGGCTGGTGCTGGAGCCAGGGTTGGGGCAGGAGCCAGGGCTGGGGCAGGGCTGAGGTCAGGCCTGGGGCTGCGGCTGGGGCAGGGCTGGGGCTGGGCCTGGGGCTGGGCCTGGGGCTGGGCTGTGGCTGGGGCTCGGGACAGGGCTGGGGCCAGGCTGGGTCTGGGGCTGGGCTGAGGGCAGGGCTGGGGCTGGGGGCTGGGATGGGGCAGGACAGGGACTGGGGCAGGGGCACGGGCCGAGGCTGGGGACAGGGCTAGGGCTGGAGCTAGGGCAGGGCTGGGGCCAGGCTGGGGCTGGGTTCGGCTCAGGGGTGGGGCTTGGTCCAGGGCTGGGGCTGGGCTAGGGCTGTGCTGGGGCTGGGGCTGGGCTGGGGCTGGGTCCAGAGCTGGGGCAGGGCTGGGGCTGGAGCTGGGCTGGGGCTGAGGGTGGGGCTTGGGCTGGGCTAGGGCTGGGCTGGGGCCGGGGCTGCGACTGTGTGGTGGTTTGGCTCTGGCCTGGAGGCCAGATACCCACCAAGCCGCTCTATCACTCCCCCTCTTAAGTGAACAGGGGAAGAAGGGAAAGAAAATATAACAGAAGCCAGGGATAAGATAGGAGCAATTTAATAACACTAATAAGCAAACAGCAAATAGACCGCGCGGAAGCAAAGAAAGAAGAGGGAGAGATGTTAATCTCTACTTCCCATCAGCAGGACGGTGGTCGGTCTCGGGAAGCAGGGCTCTCTAAGCTTGGTGGTTC
This sequence comes from Melanerpes formicivorus, assembly GCF_026170545.1. Classification (NCBI taxonomy): domain Eukaryota; kingdom Metazoa; phylum Chordata; class Aves; order Piciformes; family Picidae; genus Melanerpes; species Melanerpes formicivorus. The sequence goes on along the minus strand of NW_027142673.1, from coordinate 71,973 downwards.
CTTGGGAGGATAAACGCCATGGACGAATCCCCAACACTTCCTTCTTTCATGTCCTTCTTATACCTGAGCTGACGTCAGATGGTATGGAATACCTCTTTGGCCAGTCTGAGTCAGCTGGCTCAGTTGTGTCCCCTCCCAAGATCCTGCCCACCCCTCCATGTACTCCTGGGGCAGGGAAATGTTGAAAGGACACAGCTCGGATACTGAATTCAGCCGTAGCCAAAACACTGCTGTGTTATCAACTGCTGCTGCAAAAAAACCACAGCACTAAAATGATGCTGTGAGGAGAATTAACTCCACCTCAGTTCAACCCAATACAATCTCCACCCCTTATTCCATACCATTTGCATCAAGCTCAGGTTTTACACATTTCAATACATTTAACCATCTCATTTGATTCTTACACCAAAATAACAAAAGAACACAAAAATGACTTCTTGCTTACATTCACAACCTGATCTACATACTTAAACTATCTCAATATTTCAACATATAGAGACTTATATCAATGTCTCAGTCCTCTCTTAAAGTTTTCTTCCTGCTCCTGTAGATGTCATTTGGGAATATTCAAGACAGAAGCAGGATATTCTGTACCAATGGTCCTGTGCGAATGGGCCCAAGTGCCACTGCACGAGCTATCTCTTGTTTGATCTGTTCGAAAGCTTGTTGCTGCTCACTACCCCGTTCAAATTGATTCTTCTTTCGAGTTACTCGATAGAGAGGGCTGACAAGCTGACTGTAGCCTGGAACATGCATCTTCCAGAACCCTACAAGGCCTAGAAAGGATTGTGTCTCTTTCTTGTTGGACGGTGGAGACATGGCTGTTATCTTGTTGACCACATCCATAGGTACATGACGGCGTCCATCCTGCCACTTTATTCCCAAGAACTGAATTTCTTGCGCAGGTCCTTTGACTTTGCTTTTCTTTATAGCAAACCCAGCCTTTAAGAGTATTTGAATGATTTTTTCTCCCTTCTCGAACACTTCCTTTGCTTTATCGCCCCACACAATGATGTCATCAATGTACTGGAGATGTTCAGGGGCCTCACCCTTTTCCAGTTCACTCTGAATTAGTCCATGACAAATGGTGGAGCTATGCTTCCACCCCTGGGGCAATCGATTCCACGTGTATTGAACACCCCTCCAGGTGAAAGCAAATTGTGGCCTGCACTCTGCTGCCAATGGGATTGAGAAGAACGCATTGGCGATGTCAATAGTAGCGTACCATTTAGCTGCCTTTGACTCCAGCTCATACTGGAGCTCTAGCATGTCTGGTACAGCAGCACTCAGTGGTGGTGTCACTTCATTCAGGCCACGATAGTCCACAGTTAATCTCCATCCTCCATCAGATTTTGGCACTGGCCATATGGGGCTGTTAAAAGGTGAGTGTGTTTTGCTGATCACTCCTTGGATCTCCAGCTGGTGAATCAGTTCATGAATGGGACCCAGGGAGTCTCGGTTTGTACGATACTGCCGTCGATGCACTGTTCTAGTAGCAATTGGCACCTGTTGTTCTTCAACCTGTAGCAATCCCACAACGAAAGGACTTTCTGAAAGGCCAGGCAGGGTAGACAGCTGTCTGATCTTCTCTGTATTCACCGTGGCCACACCAAAAACCCATCTATAACCCTTTGAATCCTTGAAGTACCCCCTCTTGAGATAATCAATACCAAGAATGCAAGGGGCTTCTGGTCCAGTCACAATGGGATGTCTTTCCCACTTGTCCCCTGTTAGACTCACATCAGCTTCTAATACAGACAGCTCTTGGCAGCCTCCTGTCACTCCAGAAATCCAAAGAGATTCAGCACCTCTATGCCCTGATGGCATCAATGTACACTGCGCCCCTGTGTCTACCAGCACCTTGTATTTCTGTGGCTTTGATGTGCCAGGCCATCGAATCCACACAGTCCAATATACTCTGTCATCCCTCTCCTCCTCCTGGCCGAAGGCAGGGACCCTCTACTCCTGGTCCTCATCAGAGCATTCACTGTCTGATCTGGGTAGTACCTGACCATCGAGATCAAGGGGTGTAACCTCAATTCTTCTCCTGAGAGATCGTTGATTACTTTCCTGGCTCTTTACAGCAGATACCTTTGCTGTTTTCTTAAATGATCCCTTTTTAGTTGTTGTTTTTCCTTTCAGTTCACGTACCCGAGCTTCCAGTTTATAAGTGGGTTCACCATCCCACTTCCTCATGTCCTCCCCCTGGTCACGAAGGAAAAACCAGAGTATTCCACGTGGTGTGCGTCTAGGGCTCCCTCTCTCTCCGATTGAGGCAGGAGGGGACAGATTTCTTGGAGTAGACCTGGTCAATGAGGCACTGGCGCGTGGAGATGAGTTAGTACAGAGGTTATCTTCAAAATTCTGGAGCCAGGCTGACACAATCTCCACAGACCGTGCGTCCTCATCCAAATAGTACATCATTGCTAGGCTGTTAGAATACGATGCTGGAGCGCCTTGGATCACTTTCCTCCACATGGCCCGTGTGCATGGGACATCTTCTGGATCTGTGGAGACACTTTGATCATCTAAATCACTATAGATAACTTCCAACACTGCTAATTCTCTTAAGTATTGGATTCCTTCATCTGCTGTATTCCACTTCCCTGGAGAACTCATAAGGTCCTCCTTGCATGGGTACCTGGCCCTCACACTTAGCAGGAGTCGTCTCCAGAGGCTGCATATGCCTGTCTCCTTTGCAATGCCTTTCTCAATACCTCTGTTTCTAGCAATGGGTCCCAATTGTTGGGCCTCTTTGCCTTCCAGCAGTTGGCTGTCAGCCCCATTATCCCAGCACCGGAGCAGCCAAGCAGCAATTCGCTCTCCTGGCTGGCGACTATAATCCTTGCGTATGTCTCTCAGTTCTGCTGAGGTCAAGGACCGAGTAGTCTCTGCCTCTTGTCTAATCTCACTCACATCCTCTGATCTCCCACTTGATGGACCAGCCTCTTGATCATAATCCTCCTCATCCCTTATCAATCGATGAGAGGGACCTGTTGACCTCCTTGTCCACTGCTTCTTTTTTACAACTGGGGCAATCTCTCTGGTTGCTGTCTGGGTCCCCATCTCCACCACGGTGTCCTCAGGTAGTGTTTGGGTGCCTGCCTCAGCCATAGTCCTCATAGAGTATTGAACTGTGGCTCGGTAAGCACAGGCCAGGCCCCAGTAAAGTGCAAGAAGTTGTTTGTTCTCATTGGGATAAGCGAGGCACCCTTCTATCAGATGGCGAGTTAGTTTAGTAGGATCGCTCGCCTCTTCTGGGGTAAAGTCCCAGGCTATGGGAGGTGATAACTGTCCTAGGAATCTGCCCAAATCCTTCCACACACCCTGCCACCCAGGGACTGAGCGCTTCAAGTCACACTTCAATATATCCCCACCTGAAGACTGTCTCTTCTCATGCCATGATGGAATCAAACTCCACAAAACCCGTAACATGCCAGTAATGTTGATTAGCAGCACTAGGGAGCTCACATATGGATGGATCAAAATTTTGGGGGCCTTCATAATAAAATTCTCTACACTCATTTCAGGTGGGGAGACAGAAATGATGATCTCTCTAGCATAGCTCCCACAGAACAGCAGCCCTACAAACAGGAGAAAGAGACACATAGACGTTATTTGCTTCGGCATGTTCCTAAACAAATGAAGTATTTCCAAAACAAAGCAGAAATTATCAGCAAGCCACGTGACCAGCACAGAAGCCTGTATCATAAGCAAGCTTATATAAAAAAAAACCCTGCAGAAACTACAGCTATGTTATATTTTCGATTTCCCGGCCAATGCACCAAAAAAGGACTGTGGTGGTTTGGCTCTGGCCTGGAGGCCAGATACCCACCAAGCCGCTCTATCACTCCCCCTCTTAAGTGAACAGGGGAAGAAGGGAAAGAAAATATAACAGAAGCCGGGGATAAGATAGGAGCAATTTAATAACACTAATAAGCAAACAGCAAATAGACCGCGCGGAAGCAAAGAAAGAAGAGAGAGAGATGTTAATCTCTACTTCCCATCAGCAGGACGGTGGTCGGTCTCGGGAAGCAGGGCTCTCTAAGCTTGGTGGTTCCTTGGGAGGATAAACGCCATGGACGAATCCCCAACACTTCCTTCTTTCACGTCCTTCTTATACCTGAGCTGACGTCAGATGGTATGGAATACCTCTTTGGCCAGTCTGAGTCAGCTGGCTCAGTTGTGTCCCCTCCCAAGATCCTGCCCACCCCTCCATGTACTCCTGGGGCAGGGAAATGTTGAAAGGACACAGCTCGGATACTGAATTCAGCCGTAGCCAAAACACTGCTGTGTTATCAACTGCTGCTGCAAAAAAACCACAGCACTAAAATGATGCTGTGAGGAGAATTAACTCCACCTCAGTTCAACCCAATACAATCTAACCCTAACCCTTCCCCCACCTTTATTCTCTAGAATGTAAAGGGGTTGGGGGCAGATCCTCTGCCCACCTCAACCATCCTCTGCTACCAAGAATGTGCTGGGTTGAGGCAGGCCCCTTCCCCACCCCTGGCAACAATAAACACTCAGACAAACGGATTGCAAAAGTGATGGAAAGTTTAAATAGAAAGCAGTGAACTTTTACAGAAAAGCAAAAGCAGAGTGACAAAGAAAAATCCCAAAGCAGACCCAGAGAGATCCCATCCCCACCTGAGGGTACATCCGAGACCCCCAGGGCTCCTTCTTCCCCCTCCCACTGCTAGGCTAGTCTCAGCTGGCCAGATCTGAGACTGCCCATCCCCCCGTGGCCTTGGGCCTAGCCAGGCCCAAAGCCAGGAGACATCTCCCCAGTTACCGGCTGACGGAGGAGGAAGAAAAGAGATAGTGCTAGACTCCGCACTGGATCTTATAGTGGTGCAAAGGATTGTGGTATGAAATACTACATAATTTCCTGTGTCCACCCCTCTGGGCTGGACTTCTGGACACAGGAAGTAAACATTGCAGGGGGGGCACCCAGTTCAAACTGTAACAGACTGGGTCTGGATCCAGGGCTGGGGCTGGGCAGGGCTGGGGCTGGGCTGCGGCAGGGCTGGGGCTGTGGCTGAGGCTGGGCTGGGGCTGGGCCGGGGCAGGGCTGGGCTGGGGCAGGGCTGGGGCCGGGCTGGGGCTGGGTTCGGTTCAGGGCTGGGGCTGGGGCAGGGCTGGGCTGGGGCCGAGGATGGGGCCGTGAGTGGGGCTGGGGCTGGGGCTGGGCCGGGGCAGGGCTGGGCCTGGGCTGGGGATGAGGCTGGGGTGGGGCTGGGGACGGGTCCAGGGCAGGGGCTGGGCTGGGGCTGGGGCTACGCTGGGTCAAGGGCTGGGGCTGTGCTGGTGCTGTGCTGGGGGTGGGCTGGGGACTAGGGCTGGGGCAGGGCTGACACAGGGCTGGGGCTGGGCTGGGGGCAGGGGCTGGGGCCTGGGGTAGGGCTGGGACTGAGGTTGGGGCTGGGGCTGCGGGCTGGGCTGTGGCCGAGCTAGGGCTGGGCTGAGGTCAGGGCAGGGCTAGGGCTGGGGTTCCGGCAGGGCTGGGGCCGGGGCTGAGGCTGGGCTGGGGTCTGGGCTGGGCCTGGGAGAGGGCTGGGCCCAAGGCTGCGGAAGGGCTGGGGTAGGGCTGGGGCTGGGGCTGGGCTGCGGCCGAGGCTGGGGCAGGGCTGGGGTAGGGCTGGGGCTGGGGCTGGGCTGGGGCTTGGGCTGGGGCAGGGCTGGGCCTGGGCTGGGACCAGGACTGGGCTGGGGCAGAGACTAGGGCAGGGCTGGGGCTGGGGCTGGGGCTGGGGCCGGGCTAGGGCTGGGCTGGGGGCAAGGATGGGGCTGGGCCTGGGGCTGGGCTGGGCTGGGGCTGGGGCTGGGGCAGTGCTAGGTTAGGGCTGGGCTGAGGCCGGGGCTGGGGCTGGGACTGGGGCAGGGCAGGGATGGGCTAGGGCTGGGGCTGGGACAGGGCTGAGCTAGGGATGGGCTAGGGCCGAGTCTGGGGCTGGGGCTGGGGCTGGGGCTGGGGCTGGGCCTGGGGCTGCGGACAGGTCTGGGGATGAGGGTTGGGCTGGGCTGGGGCTGGGGCTGGGCTGGGGCAGGGCTGGGTCTGGGGACAGGGCTGGGGATGAGGGTTGGGCTGGGCTGGGGCTGGGGCTGGTCTGGGGCAGGGCTGGGTCTGGGGACAGGGCTGGGGATGAGGGTGGGGCTGGGCTGGGGACTGGGCTGGGCCTGGAGCAGGGCTGGGCCCGAGGCTGGGGCAGGGATGGGGTAGGGCTGGGGTTGGTGCTGGGCTGGGGGCAGGGATTGGGATGGGGCTGGGGCAGGGCTGGCGATGGGGCTGGGGCTGGGCTGGGGCTGCGGCTGGGGTGAGGGCTGGGGATGGGGCTGGGTGCAGGGCTGGGGCTGGGCTGGGCCTGGGTCCAGGGCTGGGGCTGGGTTGGGGCCGGGGCTGGGGCAGGACTAGGCTGGAGGCTGGGCCTTGGGCTGGGGCTGGGCTGGGGGCAGGGATGGGGCTGGGGCTGGAACCATGTCTTGGACAGGGCTGGGGCAGGGCTGGGTCTGGGTCTGGGTCTGGGGCTGGGGCAGGGCTGGGCTAGGGCTCGGGGCAGGGCTGGGCTAGTGCTGGGCTGGGGCCAAGGCTGAGGCTAGGCTGAGGGCAGGGCTGGGGTAGGGCTGGGGGCAGGGCTGGGCTAGTGCTGGGCTGGGGCCGTGGCTGAGGCTGGGCTGAGGGCAGGGCTGGGCTAGGGCTGGGCCTGGGACAGGGCTGGGCTAGGGCTGGGCTGGGGCCGAGGCTGAGGCTGGGGCTGCGGAAGGGCTGGGGCTGGGCTGGGGCTGGGGCTGGGGTCAGGGATGGGGCTGGGGCTGGGCTGGGCTGGGGGCCAGGATGGGGCTGTTGCTGGGGCTGGTGCTTGGGCTGGGGTAGGGCTGGGTCTAATGCTGGGGCTGGGCTGACGGCAGGGATGAGGTAGGGCTGGGAATGGGGCAGGGCTAGGTTAGGGCTGGCCTGGGGCTGGGGCTGTGGCTGGGACTGGGACTGGGACTGGGACTGGGACTGGGACTGGGGCTGGGACTGGGGCAGGGCTGGGGCTGGGCTGGGCCTGGGACAGGGCTGGGCTCGAGGCTGGGGCAGGGCTGGGGTAGGGCTGGAGCCGGGGCTGGGAGCAGGGCTGGATCTGAGGTTGAGGCCGGGGCTGGGGCTGGGCTGGGTGCAGGGCTGGGGCTGGGCTGGGGCTGGGGCTGGGAGCAGGGCTGGATCTCAGGTTGAGGCCGGGGCTGGGGCTGGGTTGGGTGCAGGGCTGGGGCTGGGGCTGGAACCAAGCCTTGGGCAGGACTGGGGCTAGGGCTGGGGCCGGGGCTGGGGCTGGGGATGGGGCTGGGTCCCTGGCAGGGCTGGGGCCGGATATGGGGCAGGGCTCAGGCCAGGCTGGGGCTGGGGCTGGGCTGGGGATGAGAGTGGGGCTGGGCTGGGGTCTGGGCTGGGCCTGGGGCTGGGCTGGACCCGAGGCTGGGGCAGGGCTGGTGTAGGGCTGGGGCTGGGTCTGGGCTGGGGGCAGGGCTGGGGCTGGGGCTGGGCTGGGGATGAGGGTGGGGCTGGGCTAGGGTCTGGGCTGGGGCCAGGGCTATGACTGGGGCTGGGTTCAGGGCTGGGGCTTGGTCCAGGGCTGGGGCTGGGCTGTGGCTGGGGCTGGGCTGGGGCAGGGGCTGGGCTGGGGCTGGGGCTGGGCCGGGGCAGGGCTGGGGCTGGGGCTGGGGCTGAGGGCAGGTGTGGCCGGTTGACGTTGCCCCCTTAAGAAAGGGAACATGGTGGACGGAAGTTGGTAAACGGAAGGAATAGTCTAAACTAATTTCATTGGACGAGTGGGAGGAAGCACTTTTCGGAACTGGGAGTGAACTGGACATTTCCAGCACTTCTCAGTCAGTCTTGCTTCCGTCTTTGCTTCGTGCAGCAGCTTTGCCTGTGCTGGGCTTTCTGCCAACGCCTCGGCCTTGAAAACCAGATAACAGGCCTGTATACTAACTCCCTTCCAATTAACACAAACTGCTTCTAACTTTTTTTTCCTCTCTTCTCTTTCTCTTTCTATCCCATTCTGGGGAAAGGGGGGGAAGAGAGGGGAGAGCGGAGGTGGGGGACCCCTCTCTGCCGAGGGGGGCACTCTCATTTCTGTGTTACTCTGTTGTATATCTTTGTATATATTGTAGATATTGTAAATTTGTAAATATTCCCCTGCAAACCCTACATCGCTTTGTAAATATAGCTCCACTGCTTTGCTAATTCAGCTTGCGAGTTTTTTTTTTCCTTTCCCTTCAATTTTTTTTTTTCCTTTTACTTTACAAGGGGGAAGGGAGGAGGCTTCTCAGCCTTATCCTTCCAAACCCACCACATTTTTTTTTATTGGCGCCCAACGTGGGGCAGATAATTAGTTTAATTTATTATTTGATTGATTTAGTGTTTTCCAGCTGAATTAGCAAACATGAAGGTATTGTGGTTTGTGGAGCGATTATTCTTTTCAATTTTTGGTGCTCTGGTTTACAGATATTGTTTGGGTTTGATTTTGGATTACCTGGGCAAATATTTGGTGCGGACAATTTATATGTGGGTTATGTATAGAGTTAAATTATGGTATGGAAAATGTATTAATTTATTATGGCCAGTGAGATACAGGAATGTTACCTCCACCACTCTCCCAATTGAGATAAAGGGTTTTAAGATTCCGCCTGAGGAGACAGTAACTTTAGGTGATGCCTGGGATCCAAAGGTGATTTATTTCATGTGTATAATCCTGCTCTCAGTGATAATTAACGTGTATCTCCTGATTTCTTTACGGCGAGAGAGAAAGGTGTCCAGAGCTTGTTTTGTTATTAAAACTAGGTCAAAAAGAAAACGCCGTGGCTCTCGATCAGTCCCAGAGTCATCTAGTGATGAGGACTGTGCGGAACCCGTGTCAGTTAAAAAGAAGGCTAAAAAGTTAATCGGTAAGGCAGCTCTAAATGACTTTGCTGATTCTGGCAAGCAGCCAAGGGCATCGGCTGGTATCAACATGGCACCTACTCCTTCTCCCACTCCTTCTCCTTCTTCTTCTTCTCCGTCGGCCATTAACGGAGCAACGTCACTTCCACCCACTCCCTCGGTGGGACCGGAAGTCACTGCCCCAGCAGCTGATTTATCTCAGGACCTGTCAGCTTCCATTAAGGTGGCTGTGAATTCAAACACAGCTCCAGTTAAGGTGGCTCCTTTAAAGACTAGAGCTGGAAAGGGCAAAGATGGAGAAGAAGAGGAGGAGACTGATCCTGGTGAGGGGCCCTCTACTCTAAAAGATCCTGCTCAGGAGGAAGAGAAGGTTTGTTTTAAAGATCTAGCTAACCTAGTGAGATCAAAGCAGGATAGAGATGAAGCTAGGAAAGCAGCTGGCAAAGGTGGTTCTCAGCTTAAAGAGATCCTTAGGAGAATGACAGCAGGATTTTATGGGCAAAGAATTCAGGGAGATGAAGATGAAGATGATTTTACGGAATGTTCATCACCACGGGAGGAATTGCGAAATGTCCGTAAAGATTTCACCAGGGCAGATAAGGAGCCAGTTCTAGCTTGGCTTAGTAGGTGTTATGATACAGGTGCTTCAGCTCTAACAGTTGGAGACAAGTCAGCAGCTCAGTTAGGAACTCTCTCAAGGGACAATGGAATAGATAGACATCTAGGCGAAGCTCTCGGTAAGGTTAATCTGTGGATACGCCTTTTAATAGCGGTTGCCCTGAGATACCCTTCCCGAGATGATCTTCCCTGGAATCCTAAACCCTGGACTACCATAGATGAGGGAATTAAGCGCTTGAGAGAATTTGCTGTTAGAGAGCTACTCTATGGTGAACATGAAACTCTGAATCCTGATGACATTCCTGTGGGTATTGGTCTTGCTAAAAAGATCATCAAACTTGCTCCTTCTAATTATGCAAACATTCTGGCAAGCAGAATTGTATCAAGAAGTTATGGTGGAGCTTCTCCTACGGTTGGCCAATTCAGTGATCAAATGAGACAATTGGAGGATAGCATGACACGTGGTTCTTTGGTTTCAGCCATCAAAACTATGTCTGGTGATATTCAGAATTGCATAAGAGAGTTAAAAGATGAATTTAGAAATTCCATATCCCAATTGGCACAAAGGGATAGTTTCAATTCTTCCTCCAGGTGGGTACAAGTCTCATCTGTGAGGAATACACGTCCTCCAAGGAGGTCATTCCAAAACAGGACATTCCAAAACAGGTCATTCCAAAACAGACCACCAAGGCAATCACGTAGAACTATTTGGATAACTCTGCGTGATCAGTTTGGTGAGAACATGAACCGCTGGGATGGCCAACCAACTTCTAATCTTTTCAGGAGACTGAGGGAGTTGCAAAGTGGCAGAACCCAAGGTAGCAATACCAGAAGGGTAGCTGTTACTTCCACAGTTCCCCAGAACAACCCTAGTAGCTCCAACAGTGGCTCCAGTTATAACATGCAAAGTTACAACCCTGCACAATATGTGCAATGCACATGTGCGCATGTTCCCCATAACTAGGGGTGCCCTGCCTCACGCCAGGGGGAGGAGAGGGATAACAGAGATAATAGAATCTATTGGGATGTGTACATCCAGTGGCCTGGCACTTCACAATTTCGGAAGTACAGGGCCTTGGTTGACACAGGAGCTCAGTGCACCATAATACCATCAAATTATCAGGGATCAGAGTCTATAACTATTCTGGGAGTCACTGGTGGATCTCAAGAGTTAAGTAAGGTAGAGGTTAATATAAGTTTAACTGGTAAACAATGGAGGAAGCATACAGTTGTGACCGGACCTGATGCACCTTGTATTTTGGGAATTGATTTTTTGAGAGAAGGGCGTTTCAAGGACCCTAGAGGTTACAAATGGGCTTTTGGAGTAGCTTCAATAGAAATTGATGGACAAAAATTGAAGCTGTCTGCCAGACCTGAACTTTCTGATGAATCTGCAGTTGTGGGACAACATAAGATACAGGACATTAAATTGCCGGTTGCTTCTCAGACTGTGCATCACAGACAATACAGAACCAACCGTGACTCTTTGTTGCCCATTCAGAATCTGATTCGTCAGTTGGAAAGTCAGAAAGTCGTCAGCAAAACTCATTCACCTTTCAACAGTCCAGTGTGGCCTGTGCGGAAGCAGAATGGAGACTGGCGTCTGACGGTAGACTACCGAGCCCTAAATGAAGTGACACCACCTATGAGTGCAGCAGTACCAGACATGATGGAGCTACAGTATGAGCTGGAATCCAAAGAGGCCAAATGGTATGCTACCATAGACATTGCTAATGCATTTTTCTCTATTCCCATAGCAGAGGAATGCAGGCCTCAATTTGCTTTCACCTGGAGAGGAATCCAGTACACTTTCAACAGACTGCCAATGGGCTGGATCCACAGCTCAAGCATCTGTCATGCAGTGATCCATGATGCTCTGGAGAAAGGTGGTGCTCCAGAACACATCCAGTTCATCGATGATATCATCGTCTGGGGTAAAACTGCTGAGGAAGTCTTTGAGAAAGGTAACAAAATCATTGACATTCTTCTGAATGCAGGTTTTGCCATCAAGCGAGACAAGGTGAAAGGACCTACCACAGAGATTCAATTTCTAGGAGTGCGATGGCAGGATGGACGCCGACACATTCCAGTGGATGTGGTAAATAGAGTCTCTACCATGGCAAGTCCCACAAACAAGCAAGAGACCCTACGTTTCTTGGGGATAGTGGGATTTTGGAGACTGCACATTCCTGGATACAGTCAGATTGTGAAACCTCTGTATGATGTGACTCGAAAGAGAAACCATTTCCACTGGGGACCTGAACAGCAAGCAGCCTTTGACCAGATAAAGCAAGAGGTGATTCAAGCAATGGGTCTGGGACCAGTCCGAGATGGTCCAGACATTAAGAACATTTTGTACACGGCTGCAAGTGACAATGGTCCAACCTGGTGCTTGTGGCAAAAAGCTCCAGGTGAGACACGTGGACGACCTCTTGGTTTCTGGAGTCGAGGTTACAGAGGTTCAGAGGCTAACTATACTCCAATAGAGAAAGAAATTTTAGCTGCCTATGAAGGAGTGAAAGCATCTTCTGAAGTGATTGGAACTGAATCACAACTTCTTCTAGCTCCCAGATTACCAGTTTTGAATTGGATGTTCAAAGGCAAAGGTTCCACACCACATCATGCCACAGACTCAACCTGGTCTAAGTGGATGGCTCTGATAACACAGAGAGCTCGAATGGGAAATCTTGAAAGACCTGGTCTAGTGGAGGTGATCTCAAGTTGGCCTGAAGGCATCAACTGTGCTAAACCTCCAGAGGAGAAAGTAACTCGTGCTGAGGAAGCTCCTCCTTACAATGACCTTTCTGATGATGAAAAGAAATATGCTTTGTTCACAGACGGTTCCTGTCGTCTTGTTGGAAACAAGCGAAGGTGGAAGTCTGCAGTGTGGAGTCCGACACGCCGAGTTGCAGAGGCGAAAGATGGAGAAGGAGAATCCAGTCAGTTTGCAGAGGTAAAAGCTGTCCAGCTAGCTCTCGACGTAGCTGAACGTGAGAGATGGCCAAAGCTTTATCTCTACACCGACTCATGGATGGTAGCCAATGCTCTATGGGGTTGGCTAAAGAACTGGAAAAAGAGTGGTTGGCAGAGAAAAGGAAAACCCATTTGGGCAGCCAACCTGTGGCAGGACATTGCTGATCGAATCGAGAGAATTCCAGTGAAAGTGAGACACATCGATGCTCACATTCCTAAGAGCAAAGCTACTGAGGAACAGCAACACAACCATCAGGCAGATCTAGCTGCAAGAGTTTCTCAAGTAGACATGGACTCTAATCTTGATCTCGACTGGAAACACCGAGGTGAGATATTCTTAGCTCGGTGGGCTCACGATTCGTCAGGACATCAAGGCAGAGATGCAACATACCAATGGGCTCGTGACAGATCCATAGACATTTCCATGGATGCTATCACACAAGTCATCCATGACTGTGACATTTGTGCTGCTATTAAGCAGGCAAAACGACTTAAGCCCTTGTGGTATGGTGACAGATGGTCCAAGTACAAGTATGGTGAAGCTTGGCAGATTGACTACATCACTCTACCACGTTCTCGTTCTGGTAAGCAATACGTGCTTACTATGGTAGAAGCAAACACTGGATGGTTGGAAACTTATCCAGTTCCACATGCAACTGCACGCAACACCATTCTCGGTCTGGAGAGACAGATCCTGTGGAGACACGGAACTCCAGAGAGGATTGAGTCAGACAACGGAACTCATTTCAAGAACAACCTTGTAAAGAACTGGGCAAAAGAGCACGGTATTGAGTGGATATTCCACATTCCCTACTATGCACCAGCTTCAGGGAAGATTGAACGCTACAACGGTTTGTTGAAGACCACTCTCAAAGCCATGGGGGGTGGATCTTTGAAAAACTGGGAAAAACATTTAGCACAAGCAACCTGGCTGGTAAATAGTAGAGGTTCAGTGAACCGAGCTGGACCTGCACATTCAGATTTGCTACAGAAAGTAGAAGGTGATAGAGTTCCTGTTGTTAGAGAAAAGAATCTGTTAGGTAAAACTGTTTGGGTATTTTCACCCTCAGGAGAGGCTAAGCCTGTCCAAGGGGTGGTTTCAGCTGAAGGTCCGGGTCACACTCATTGGGTAATGCAAGAGAATGGTGAAATTCAGTGTATTCCACAAAGAAATTTAACTTTAGCTGAAAGAGGTTAATTTTGAACTGCTGTACAGCTACATCGCGTCCAGAGGAAGAATCAACGAGGAATCTACGGTGCACGAACCCTGAGATCCCTGAGAGCCCTGAGTCAACTAAGAGACCCTGAGATTTCCCTGTTTCCCTTTTCTTTGCTTCGTCGGCGAAGAAATGAACTGTTTTCCATTTTTCTCATTTTCTGATTTTCTTAGACTTTTGAATCATCTACATCTGAGCATAGCTGAAATGGACTATGAACTTTACTCACGAACTGTAAATATCGTTTTGGATTAGATGGACAGTATGAACAGCCAATGAAATCGTTTAGAAGGGGTGGACTGTGGCCGGTTGACGTTGCCCCCTTAAGAAAGGGAACATGGTGGACGGAAGTTGGTAAACAGAAGGAATAGTCTAAACTAATTTCATTGGACGAGTGGGAGGAAGCACTTTTCGGAACTGGGAGTGAACTGGACATTTCCAGCACTTCTCAGTCAGTCTTGCTTCCGTCTTTGCTTCGTGCAGCAGCTTTGCCTGTGCTGGGCTTTCTGCCAACGCCTCGGCCTTGAAAACCAGATAACAGGCCTGTATACTAACTCCCTTCCAATTAACACAAACTGCTTCTAACTTTTTTTTCCTCTCTTCTCTTTCTCTTTCTATCCCATTCTGGGGAAAGGGGGGGAAGAGAGGGGAGAGCGGAGGTGGGGGACCCCTCTCTGCCGAGGGGGGCACTCTCATTTCTGTGTTACTCTGTTGTATATCTTTGTATATATTGTAGATATTGTAAATTTGTAAATATCTCCCTGCAAACCCTACATCGCTTTGTAAATATAGCTCCACTGCTTTGCTAATTCAGCTTGCGAGTTTTTTTTTCTTTCCCTTCAATTTTTTTTTTTCCTTTTACTTTACAAGGGGGAAGGGAGGAGGCTTCTCAGCCTTATCCTTCCAAACCCACCACAGCAGGGCTGGGCTAGGGCTGGGGCTGGGGCAGGGGCCGGGGCTGGGGACACGGCTGGGGCCAGAGCTGGGGCAGGGCTGGGGCTGGGTTCAGTGCAGGGCTTGGGCTGGGGGCAGGGATGGGGCTGAGTCTGGGTTGGGGGCTGGGCCAAGGATGGGGCCAGGGCTGGGGCTGGGGCTGGGCTAGGGGCTGGAGGCTGGGTCCAGGGCTGGGGCTGGGGCTGGGCTGGGTCCAGGGCTGGGGCTGGGCGGTGGCTGGGCTGGGCTGGGGCAGGGCTGGGACTGAGGTTGGGGCCGGGGCTGGGGCTGGGTTGGGGCCGGCGCTGAAGCAGAACTGGGCTGGAGGCTGGGCCTTGGGCTGGGGCAGGGCTGGGGGCAGGGTGGGGCTGGGGTGGGAACCAACTCTATGGCTGGGCTGGGGCTGGGGCTCGGGCTGGGGCAGGACTGGGGCTGGGACAAGGCTGGGGCCGGGGCTGGGGTTGGGGCTGGAGCTGGGGCAGGGCTGGGGGCAGGGATGGGAGTGGGGCTGGGCAGGTGCCGGGGCTGGGGCCCGGGCTGGGGCATGACTGGGGCTGGG
Source organism: Melanerpes formicivorus (assembly GCF_026170545.1). NCBI lineage: Eukaryota > Metazoa > Chordata > Aves > Piciformes > Picidae > Melanerpes > Melanerpes formicivorus. The sequence goes on along the minus strand of NW_027142673.1, from coordinate 56,753 downwards.
CTGTGGCTGGGGCTGGGGCTGGGCTGTGGCTGGGGCTGAGGCAGGGCTGGGGCTGAGTTCGGTGCAAGGCTGGGGCTGGGGGCAGGGATGGGGCTGAGTCTGGGTTGGGGGCTGGGCCAAGGATGGGGCCAGGGCTGGGGCTGGGGCTGGGCTAGGGGCTGGAGGCTGGGCTGGGGCTGAGGCAGGGCTGGGGCAGGGCTGGGGCTGCGGCAGGGCTGGGGCCAGGGCTGAGGCTGGGCTAGGGTCTGGGCTGGGCCTGGGACAGGGCTGGGCCCGAGGCTGGAGCAGGGCTGGGGCTGGGCTAAGGGCAGGGCTGGGTTAGGTCTGTGGCTGTGCAGGGCTGGGCTAGGGCTGGGCTGGGGTCGGGGCTGGGGCCGTGGGTGGGGCTGGGCTGGTGTCTGGGCTGGGCCTGGGGCAGGGCTGGGCTCGAGGCTGGGGCGACGCTGTGGCTGTGGCTGGGCTGGGGCAGGGCTGGGGATGAGGCTGGGGTGGGGCTGGGGCTGGGTCCAGGGCAGGGCTGGGGCTGGGCTGGGGCTGGGGCTGGGTCCAGGGTGGGGATGGGGCTGGGCTGGGGGCAGGGCTGGGGCTCGGCGGTGGCTGGGGCTGGGCTGGGGCTGGGGCTGGGTCCAGGGTGGGGATGGGGCTGGGCTGCGGGCAGGGCTGGGGCTTGGGCTGGGCTGGGGTTGGGGCTGGGTCCAGGGCTGGGGCTGGCCTGTGGCTGGGGCTGGGCTGGGACAGGGCTGGGGCTGGTGCTGAGTTAGGGGTAGGGCTGGGGCTGTGCTGGGGCCGGGGCTGGAACCAAGGTTTGGGCAGGGCTGGGGCTGGGGCTGGGGCAGGGCTGGGGCTGGGTGAGGGCTGGGCTAGGGGTGGGCTGGGGGCAGGGATGGGGCTGGGGCTGGGGGCAAGGATGGGGATGGGGCTGGGCTGGGCTGGGAGCCGGGATGGGGCTGGGCTGGGACCGGGGCTGGCCTGGGAGCAGGGCTGGGCAGGGCTGGGGCTGTGTCTGGGGCTGGGGCGGGGACTGGGGCAGGGCTAGGGCTGGGGCAGGGCTGGGGCTGTGGCTGTGGCTGGGTCGGGGCTGGGGCCGGGGCTGGGGCAGGGCTGGTGCCAAGGGTGGGGCTGGGTCTGGGGCTGGGGCTGGGGCTGCAGACAGGGCTGGGGCTAGGGCTGAGTTAGGGGTAGGGCTGGGGTTGTGCTAGGGCTGGGGCTGTGCTGGGGCCGGGCCTGGAACCAAGGTTTGGGCAGGGCTGGGGCTGTGGCTGGGGCGGGGCTGGGGCAGGAGCCAGGGCTGGGGCAGGGCTGGGGCCGTGCCTTGGTCTGGGGCTGGGGCAGGGTTGGGGCTGGGCTGGGCTGGGGCTGGGCTGGGGCAGGGCTGGGTCTGGGGACAGAGCTGGGGATGAGGGTGGGGCTGGGCTGGGGTCTGGGCTGGGCCTGGGGCAGGGCTGGGCCTGAGGCTGGGGCAGGGATTGGGTAGGGCTGGTGTTGGGGCTGGGCTGGGGGCAGGGATGGGGATGGGGCTGTGCTGGGGCCGGGGCTGGAACCAAGGTTTGGGCAGGGCTGGGGCTGGGGCTGGGGCAGGGCTGGGGCTGGGTGAGGGCTGGGCTAGGGCTGGGCTGGGGGCAGGGATGGGGCTGGGGCTGGGGGCAAGGATGGGGATGGGGCTGGGCTGGGCTGGGAGCCGGGATGGGGCTGGGCTGGGACCGGGGCTGGGCTGGGAGCAGGGCTTGGCTAGGGCTGGGGCTGGGGCAGGTCTGGGGCTGGGGCAGGGCTGGGCTAGGGCTTGGCTGGGGGCAGGTATAGGCCTGGGGCTGGGCTGGGGCCAGGGCAGGGATGGGGCTGGGTCCAGGCCTGGGGCTGTGCTGTGGGCAGGGCTGGGCTAGGGCTGGGGCTGGGGCTGGGGACAGGGCTGGGGCCGGGCTGGGGCTGGGGCCGGGGCTGGGGCATGACTAGGCTGGGGATAGGGCTGGGGCTGGGGCAGGGCTGGGGCAGGAGCTGGGGCTGGGCTGGGGCTGGGGCTGGGCAGGGATGGGGACAGCGATGGGGCGGGGCTGGGGCTGGGCTGGGGCTGGGGATGGGCTAGAGCTGGGGATGGGGCAGGGCTGGAGGTGGGGCTGGGCCTGGGGCAGGGCTGGTGCTGGGCTGGTGGCAGGGCTGGGGCTGAGGCTGGGCTGGGGGCAGGGAAGGGGCTGGGGCTGGGACCGGGGCTGGGCTGGGGCTGGAGCTGGGCAGGGCTGGGTCTGTGTCTGGGGTTGGGGCGGGGACTGGGGCAGGGCTAGGGCCAGAGCTGGGGCAGGGCAGCATCTGGTGGCAGGGCTGGGTTCGGGGCTGGGGCAGGGGTGTGGCTGGGGCTGGGGCTGGGCTGTGGCTGGGGCTGGGCTGGGCTGGGGCAGGGTTGGGGCTGGGGCTGGTCTGGGGCCGAGGGTGGGGCTGGGGCTGAGTGCAGGGCTGGGCAAGGTCTAGGGCCAGAGCTGGGGCAGGGATGGGTCCGCGCTGTGGCTGGTTTCGGGGCAGGGTTGGCTGTGGCTTGGGCTGGGCTGGGGCAGGGCTGGGGCTGGAGCTGGGGCTGCGCTGGGGCTGGGTCCAGGGCTGGGGCTGGGTCCAGTGCTGGAGCTGGGCTGTGGCTGGGGATGGGTCCAGGGCTGGACTAGGGCTGGGAATGGGGCAGGGCTGGTGCTAGGCTGGGGGCAGGGCTGGGCTAGCACTGAGCTGGGGCCGGGGCTGGGGCTGGGGCCGGGCTGGGGCTGGGCTGGGGGCAAGGATTGGTATGGGGCTTGGGCTGGGAGCAGGGATGGGGCTGGGCTGGGACCGGGGCTGGGCTGGGGCTGGAGCTGGGCAGGGCTGGGGATGGGGGCTGGGCTGGGGCTGGGCTGGGCTAAGGCTGGGCTGGGGCCAGGGCTGTGACTGGGGCTGGGTCCAGGGCTGGGGCGGGGCTGGGCTGGGACAGGGCTGGGGCCGGTGCTGGGGCTGGGGCTGGGGCTGGGGCAGGGCTGGGGGCAGGGATGGGAGTGGGGCTGGGCAGGGGCCGGGGCTGGGGCCAGGGCTGGGGCAGGACTGGGGCTGGGACAGGGCTGGGGCTGGGGACGGGGCTGCGGCTGGGGCTTGGTCCAGGCCTGGGGCTGGGCTGGGGCTGGGGCTGGGCTGGGGCAGGGCTGGGGCTGTGGTTGGGGCTGGGCTGGGGCTGCGGCTGGGGTGAGGGCAGGGATGGAGTAGGGCTGGGTTTGGGGGCTGGGCTGGGGCAGGACTGGGGCTGGGGCCGGGCTGAGGCTGGGCTGAGGGCAGGGCTGAGATAGGGCTGGGCCTGGGGCAGGGCTGGGCTAGGGCTGGGGGCAGGGCTGGGCCTGGGGCAGGGCTGGGCTAGTGCTGGGCTGGGGCCGAGGCTGAGGCTGGGCTGAGGGCAGGGCTGGGCTAGGGCTGGGCCTGGGACAGGGCTTGGCTAGTGCTGGGCTGGGGCCGAGGCTGAGGCTGGGGCTGCGGAAGGGCTGGGGCTGGGCTGGGGCTGGGGTCAGGGATGGGGCTGGGGCTGGGCTGGGCTGGGGGCCAGGATGGGGCTGTTGCTGGGGCTGGGGCTTGGGTAGGGCTGGGTCTAACGCTGGGGCTGGGCTGACGGCAGGGATGAGGTAGGGCTGGGAATGGGGCAGGGCTAGGTTAGGGCTGGCCTGGGGCTGGGGCTGTGGCTGGGACTGGGACTGGGGCTGGGACTGGGGCATAGATGGGGCTGGGCTGGGCCTGGGACAGGGCTGGGCTCGAGGCTGGGGCAGGGCTGGGGTAGGGCTGGAGCCAGAGCTGGGAGCAGGGCTGGATCTGAGGTTGAGGCCGGGGCTGGGCTGGGCTGGGTGCAGGGATGGGGCTGGGCCTGGGCTGTGGCTGGGGCCGGGGCTGTGGCTGGGACTGGGGCAGGGCTGGGGCTGTGCTAGGGACAGGGCTGGGTCTGGGGCTGGGGCAGGGATGGGGCGGGGGCTGGGCTGTGGCTGGGGCCGGGGCTGTGGTTGGGGCTGGGGCAGGGCTGGGGCTGGGGCTGGGGCCATGCCTAGGGCTGGGGCTGGAGCATCGTTTGTGCTGGGCTGTACCTGTGGCTGGGGACAGGGCTGGGGCTGGGCTGTGGCTGGGGCTGGGCTGGGGCAGGGTTGGGGTTGGGCTGGGGCTGGGGACAGGGCTGGGGATGAGGGTGGGTTTGGGCTGGGGTCTGGGCTGGGCCTGGGGCAGGGCTGGGGTAGGTCTGTGGTTGGGGCTGGGCTGGGGGCAGCGATGGGGATGGGTCTGGGGCGGGGCTGGGGCTGGGGCTGGGGCAGGGCTGGGGCCGGGGCTGTGGCTGGGGATGGGGCTAGGTCTCTGGCAGGGCTGGGGCCGGATCTGGGGCAGGGCTCGGGCCAGGCTGGGGCTGGGGCTGGGCTGGGGATGAGGGTGGGGCTGGGCTGGGGTCTGGGCTGGGCCTGGGGCTGGGCTGGACCCGAGGCTGGGGCAGGGCTGGTGTAGGGCTGGGGCTGGGGGTGGGCTGGGGGCAGGGCTGGGGCTGGGGCAGGGCTGGGCCTGGGCTGGGGCAGGGATAGGGTCGGGCTGGGGTTGGGGCTGGGGATGGGGGCTGGGATGGGGCAGGACTGGGGCTGGGGCAGGGGCGGTGGCTGGGGACAGGGCTAGGGCCAGAGCTGGGGCAGGGCAGGGTCCAGGCTGGGGCTGGGGATGGGGGCAGGGCTGTGGCTGGGGCTGGGCTGGGGCTGGGGCTGGGTCCAGGGCTGGGGCTGGGCTGTGGCTGTGGCTGGGCTGGGGCTGGGCTGTGGCTGTGGCTGGGCTGGGATAGGGCTGGGCCTGGGGCAGGGCTGGGCTAGGGCTGGGGGCAGGGCTGGGCTAGTGCTGGGCTGGGGCCGAGGCTGAGGCTGGGCTGAGGGCAGGGCTGGGCTAGGGCTGGGGCTGCGGAAGGGCTGGGAAGGGCTGGGGCTGGGGCTGGGGTCAGGGATGGGGCTGGGGCTGGGCTGGGCTGGGGGCCAGGATGGGGCTGTTGCTGGGGCTGAGGCTTGGGCTGGGGCAGGGCTGGGTCTAACGCTGGGGCTGGGCTGGCGGCAGGGATGAGGTAGGGCTGGGAATGGGGCAGGGCTAGGTTAGGGCTGGCCTGGGGCTGGGGCTGTGGCTGGGACTGGGACTGGGACTGGGACTGGGGCTGGGACTGGGGCTTGGCTGGGGCTGTGGCTGGGCCTGGGACAGGGCTGGGCTCGAGGCTGGGGCAGGGCTGGGGTAGGGCTGGAGCCGGGGCTGGGAGCAGGGCTGGAACTGAGGTTGAGGCCGGGGCTGGGGCTGGGCTGGGTGCAGGGATGGGTCTGGAGCTGGAACCAAGACTTGGGCAGGGCTGGGGCTAGGGCTGGGGCCAGGGCTGGGGCAGGACTGGGGCTGGGGCAGGGCTGGGGCTGGGGCTGGGGCTGGGGCTGGGCTGGGGGCAGGGATGGGGCGGGGCCTGGGCTGTGGCTGGGACTGGGGCAGGGCTGGGGCTGTGCTAGGGACAGGGCTGGGGGCGGGGCTGGGGCAGGGATGGGGCGGGGGTTGGGCTGTGGCTGGGGCCGGGGCTGGGGCAGAGCTGGGATAGGGCTGGGGTAGGGCTGGAGCCGGAGCTGGGGCCGGGGCTGGGAGCAGGGCTGGGCTGGGGCGGGGACTGGAGCCGGGGCTGAGGCTGGGCTAGGGTCTGGGCTGGGGCCAGGGCTACGACTGGGGCTGGGGCCAGGGCTGGGGCTGGGTCCAGGGCTGGGGCTGGGCTGTGGCTGGGGCTGAGCTGGGGCAGGGGCTGGGCTGGGGCTGGGGCTGGGCCGGGGCAGGGCTGGGGCTGGGGCTGGGGCTGAGGTCAGGGCTGGGCTAGGGCTGGGGCTGGGGCAGGGTCCTGGGTGGGGGACAGGGCTGGGGCCAGAGCTGAGGCAGGGCTGGGGCTGGGTTCGGTGCAGGGCTGGGGCTGGGGGCAGGGATGGGGCTGAGTCTGGGTTGGGGGCTGGGCCAAGAATGGGGCCAGGGCTGGGGCTGGGGCTGGGCTAGGGGCTGGAGGCTGGGTCCAGGGTGTGGCCGGTTGACGTTGCCCCCTTAAGAAAGGGAATATGGTGGACGGAAGTTGGTAAACGGAAGGAATAGTCTAAACTAATTTCATTGGAAGAGTGGGAGGAAGCACCCTCTGAACTGGGAGTGTAGGAAAGATATCTTGGGCACTCCGGCATTTTATTTTCAGTCTTGCTTCCGCCTTTGCATGGTGCAGCAGCTCTGCAGCTAACTCTGTGCTGGGCTTTCTGCCAAGGCCTCGGCCTTGAAAACAAGATAGCAGGCCTGTATATTAACTCTTTTCCAATTAACACAAAACTGCTTTTAACTTTTTTCTTTCGCTCTCTCTCTCTTCTAACCTAATCTGGGGAAAGGGGGGAAAGAGGGGAAAGAGGAGGTGGGGAACCCCCTCTCTGCCGAGGGATTTACTCTCATTTCTGTGTTACTCTGTTGTATATCTTTGTATATATTGTAGATATTGTAAATTTGTAAATATTCCCCTGCAAACCCTACATCGCTTTGTAAATATAGCTCCACTGCTTTGCTAATTCAGCTTGCGAGTTTTTTTTCCTTTCCCTTCAATTTTTTTTCCCTTTTACTTCACAAAGGGGGAAGGGAGGAGGCTTCTCAGCCTTATCCTTCCAAACCCACCACATTTTTTTTATTGGCGTACCCAACGTGCAGCAGATAAATAGTTCAATTTATTACTTGATTGATTTAGTGTTTTCCAGCTGAATTAGCAAACATGAAGGTATTGTGGTTTGTGGAGCGATTGTTCTTTTCAATTTTTGGGGCTCTGGTTTACAGGTATTGTTTGGGTTTGATTCTGGATTACCTGGGTAAATATTTGGTGCGGACAATTTATATGTGGGTTATGTATAAAGTTAAATTATGGTATGGAAAATGTATTAATTTATTATGGCCAGTGAGATACAGGAATGTTACCTCCACCACTCTCCCAATTGAGATAAAGAGTTTTAAGATTCCGCCTGAGGAGACAGTAACTTTAGGTGATGCCTGGGATCCAAAGGTGATTTATTTGATGTGTGTAATCCTGCTTTCAGTGATAATTAACGTGTATCTGCTGGTCTCTTTGCGGCGAGAGAGAAAGGTGTCCAGAGCTTGTTTTGTTATTAAAACTAGATCAAAAAGAAAACGCCGTGGCTCTCGATCAGTCCCAGAGTCATCTAGTGATGAGGACTGTGCGGAACCCGTGTCAGTTAAGAAGAAGGCTAAAAAGTTAATTGGTAAAGCAGCTCTAAATGACTTTTCTGCTGATTCTAGCAAGCAGCCAAGGGCATCGGCTGGTGTCAACATGGCGCCTACTCCTTCTCCTTCTTCTTCTTCTCCGTCGGCCATTAACGGAGCAACGTCACTTCCGCCCACTCCCTCGGTGGGACCGGAAGTCACTGCCCCAGCAGCTGATTTATCTCAGGACCTGTCAGCTTCCATTAAGGTGGCTGTGAATTCAAACACAGCTCCAGTTAAGGTGGCTCCTTTAAAGACTAGAGCTGGAAAGGCCAAAGATGGAGAAGAAGAGGAGTTGGAGACTGATCCTGGTGAGGGGCCCTCTACTCTAAAAGATCCTGCTCAGGAGGAAGAGAAGGTTTGTTTTAAAGATCTAGCTAACCTAGTGAGATCAAAGCAGGATAGAGATGAAGCTAGGAAAGCAGCTGGCAAAGGTGGTTCTCAGCTTAAAGAGATCCTTAGGAGAATGACAGCAGGATTATATGGGCAAAGAATTCAGGGAGACGAGGAGGAAGATGATTTTACGGAATGTTCTTCGCCACGGGAGGAATTGAGAAATGTCCGTAAAGATTTCACCAGGGCAGATAAGGAGCCAGTTCTAGCTTGGCTTAGTAGGTGTTATGATACAGGTGCTTCAGCTCTAACAGTTGGAGACAAGTCAGCAGCTCAGTTAGGAACTCTCTCAAGGGACAATGGAATAGATAGACATCTAGGCGAAGCTCTCGGTAAGGTTAATCTGTGGATACGCCTTTTAATAGCGGTTGCCCTGAGATACCCTTCCCGAGATGATCTTCCATGGAATCCTAAACCCTGGACTACCATAGATGAGGGAATTAAGCGCTTGAGAGAATTTGCTGTTAGAGAGCTACTCTATGGTGAACATGAAACTCTGAATCCTGATGACATTCCTGTGGGTATTGGTCTTGCTAAAAAGATCATCAAACTTGCTCCTTCCAATTATGCAAACATTCTGGCAAGCAGAATTGTGTCAAGAAGTTATGGTGGAGCTTCTCCTACGGTTGGCCAATTCAGTGATCAAATGAGACAATTGGAGGATAGCATGACACGTGGTTCTTTGGTTTCGGCCATTAAAACTATGTCTGGTGATATTCAGAATTGCATAAGAGAGTTAAAAGATGAATTTAGAAATTCCATATCCCAATTGGCACAAAGGGATAGTTTCAATTCTTCCTCCAGGTGGGTACAAGTCTCATCTGTGAGGAATACACGTCCTCCAAGGAGGTCATTCCAAAACAGGACATTCCAAAACAGGTCATTCCAAAACAGACCACCAAGGCAATCACGTAGAACTATTTGGATAACTCTGCGTGATCAGTTTGGTGAGAACATGAACCACTGGGATGGCCAACCAACCTCTAATCTTTTCAGGAGACTGAGGGAATTGCAAAGTGGCAGAACCCGAGGTAGCAATACCAGAAGGGTAGCTGTTACTTCCACAGTTCCCCAGAACGACTCTTATGGCTCCAACAGTGGCTCCAGTTATAACATGCAAAGTCATAACCCTGCAAACTATGTGCAATGCACATGTGCGCATGTTCCCCATAACTAGGGGTGCCCTGCCTCCTGCCAGGGGGAGGAGAGGGATAACAGAGATAACAGAATCTATTGGGATGTGTACATCCAGTGGCCTGGCACTTCACAATTTCGGAAGTACAGGGCCTTGGTTGACACAGGAGCTCAGTGCACCATAATACCATCAAATTATCAGGGATCAGAGTCTATAACTATTCTGGGAGTCACTGGTGGATCTCAAGAGTTAAGTAAGGTAGAGGTTAATATAAGTTTAACTGGTAAACAATGGAGGAAGCATACAGTTGTGACCGGACCTGATGCACCTTGTATTTTGGGAATTGATTTTCTGAGAGAAGGGCGTTTCAAAGACCCTAGAGGTTACAAATGGGCTTTTGGAGTAGCTTCAATAGAAATTGATGGACAAAAATTGAAGCTGTCTGCTAGACCCGAACTTTCTGATGAATCTGCAGTTGTGGGACAACATAAGATACAGGACATTAAATTGCCGGTTGCTTCTCAGACTGTGCATCACAGACAATACAGAACCAACCGTGACTCTTTGTTGCCCATTCAGAATCTGATTCGTCAGTTGGAAAGTCAGAAAGTCGTCAGCAAAACTCATTCACCTTTCAACAGTCCAGTGTGGCCTGTGCGGAAGCAGAATGGAGACTGGCGTCTGACGGTAGACTACCGAGCCCTAAACGAAGTGACACCACCTATGAGTGCAGCAGTACCAGACATGATGGAGCTACAGTATGAGCTGGAATCCAAAGAGGCCAAATGGTATGCTACCATAGACATTGCTAATGCATTTTTCTCTATTCCCATAGCAGAGGAATGCAGGCCTCAGTTTGCTTTCACCTGGAGAGGAATCCAGTACACTTTCAACAGGCTGCCAATGGGCTGGATCCACAGCTCAAGCATCTGTCATGCAGTGATCCATGATGCTCTGGAGAAAGGCGGTGCTCCAGAACACATCCAGTTCATCGATGATATCATCGTCTGGGGTAAAACTGCTGAGGAAGTCTTTGAGAAAGGTAACAAAATCATTGACATTCTTCTGAATGCAGGTTTTGCCATCAAGCGAGACAAGGTGAAAGGACCTACCACAGAGATTCAGTTTCTGGGAGTGAAGTGGCAGGATGGACGCCGACACATTCCAGTGGATGTGGTAGAGTCTCTACCATGGCAAGTCCCACAAACAAGCAAGAGACCCTACGTTTCTTGGGGATAGTGGGATTTTGGAGACTACACATTCCTGGATACAGTCAAATTGTGAAACCTCTGTATGATGTAACTCGAAAGAGAAACCATTTCCACTGGGGACCTGAACAACAAGCAGCCTTTGACCAGATAAAGCAAGAGGTAGTTCAAGCAATGGGTCTGGGACCTGTCCGAGATGGTCCAGACATTAAGAACATTTTGTACACGGCTGCAAGTGACAATGGTCCAACCTGGTGCTTGTGGCAAAAAGCTCCAGGTGAGACACGTGGACGACCTCTTGGTTTCTGGAGTCGAGGTTACAGAGGTTCAGAGGCTAATTATACTCCAACAGAGAAAGAAATTTTAGCTGCCTATGAAGGAGTGAAAGCATCTTCTGAAGTGATTGGAACTGAATCACAACTTCTTCTAGCTCCCAGATTACCAGTTTTAAATTGGATGTTCAAAGGCAAAGGATCCACACCACATCATGCCACAGACTCAACCTGGTCCAAGTGGATGGCTCTGATAACACAGAGAGCTCGAATGGGAAATCTTGAAAGACCTGGTCTAGTGGAGGTGATCTCAAGTTGGCCTGAAGGTACCAACTGTGCTAAACCTCCAGAGGAGAAAGTAACTCGTGCTGAGGAAGCTCCTCCTTAAAATGACCTTTCTGATGATGAAAAGAAATATGCTTTGTTCACAGACGGTTCCTGTCGTCTTGTTGGAAACAAGCGAAGGTGGAAGTCTGCAGTGTGGAGTCCAACACGCCGAGTTGCAGAGGCGAAAGATGGAGAAGGAGAATCCAGTCAGTTCGCAGAGGTAAAAGCTGTCCAGCTAGCTCTCGACGTAGCTGAACGTGAGAGATGGCCAAAGCTTTATCTCTACACCGACTCGTGGATGGTAGCCAATGCTCTATGGGGTTGGCTAAAGAACTGGAAGAAGAGTGGTTGGCAGAGGAAAGGAAAACCCATTTGGGCAGCCAACCTATGGCAGGACATTGCTGACCGAATCGAGAGAATTCCAGTGAAAGTGAGACACATCGATGCTCACATTCCTAAGAGCAAAGCTACTGAGGAACAGCAACACAACCATCAGGCAGATCTAGCTGCAAGAGTTTCTCAAGTAGACATGGACTCTAATCTTGATCTCGACTGGAAACACCGAGGTGAGATATTCTTAGCTCGGTGGGCTCACGATTCGTCAGGACATCAAGGCAGAGATGCAACATACCAATGGGCTCGTGACAGATCCATAGACATTTCCATGGATGCTATCACACAAGTCATCCATGACTGTGACATTTGTGCTGCTATTAAGCAGGCAAAACGACTTAAGCCCTTGTGGTATGGTGACAGATGGTCCAAGTACAAGTATGGTGAAGCTTGGCAGATTGACTACATCACTCTACCACGTTCTCGTTCTGGTAAGCAATATGTGCTTACTATGGTAGAGGCAAACACTGGATGGTTGGAAACTTATCCAGTTCCACATGCAACTGCACGCAACACCATTCTCGGTCTGGAGAGACAGATCCTGTGGAGACACGGAACTCCGGAGAGAATTGAGTCAGACAACGGAACTCATTTCAAGAACAACCTTGTAAAGAACTGGGCAAAAGAGCACGGTATTGAGTGGATATTCCACATTCCCTACTATGCACCAGCTTCAGGGAAGATTGAACGCTACAACGGTTTGTTGAAGACCACTCTCAAAGCCATGGGAGGTGGATCTTTGAAAAACTGGGAAAAACATTTAGCACAAGCAACCTGGCTGGTAAATAGTAGAGGCTCAGTGAACCGAGCTGGACCTGCACATTCAGATTTGCTACGGAAAGTAGAAGGTGATAGAGTTCCTGTTGTTAGAGAAAAGAATCTGTTAGGTAAAACTGTTTGGGTATTTTCACCCTCAGGAGAGGCTAAACCTGTCCGAGGGGTGGTTTCAGCTGAAGGTCCGGGTCACACTTATTGGGTAATGCAAGAGAATGGTGAAATTCAATGTATTCCACAAAGAAATTTAACTTTAGCTGAAAGAGGTTAACTTTGAACTGTTGTACAGCTACATCGCGTCCAAAGGAAGAATCAACGAGGAAATCTACGGTGCACGAGCCCTGAGATCCCTGAGAGCCCTGAGTCAACTAAGAGACCCTGAGAATCCCTGTTTCCCTTTTCTTCGCTTCGTCGGTGAAGAAATGAACTGTTTTCCATTTTTCTCGTTTTCTGATTTTCTTGGACTTTTGAATCATCTACATCTGAGCATAGCCGGAATGGACTATGAACTTTACTCACGAACTGTAAATATCGTTTTGGATTGGATGGACAGTGTGAACAGCCAATGAAATTGTTTAGAAGGGGTGGACTGTGGCCGGTTGACGTTGTCCCCTTAAGAAAGAGAACATGGTGGACGGAAGTTGGTAAACGGAAGGAATAGTCTAAACTAATTTCATTGGAAGAGTGGGAGGAAGCACCCTCTGAACTGGGAGTGTAGGAAAGATATCTTGGGCACTCCGGCATTTTATTTTCAGTCTTGCTTCCGCCTTTGCATGGTGCAGCAGCTCTGCAGCTAACTCTGTGCTGGGCTTTCTGCCAAGGCCTCGGCCTTGAAAACAAGATAGCAGGCCTGTATATTAACTCTTTTCCAATTAACACAAAACTGCTTTTAACTTCTTTCTTTCGCTCTCTCTCTCTTCTAACCTAATCTGGGGAAAGGGGGGAAAGAGGGGAAAGAGGAGGTGGGGAACCCCCTCTCTGCCGAGGGATTTACTCTCATTTCTGTGTTACTCTGTTGTATATCTTTGTATATATTGTAGATATTGTAAATTTGTAAATATCTCCCTGCAAACCCTACATCGCTTTGTAAATATAGCTCCACTGCTTTGCTAATTCAGCTTGCGAGTTTTTTTTCCTTTCCCTTCAATTTTTTTTCCCTTTTACTTCACAAAGGGGAAAGGGAGGAGGCTTCTCAGCCTTATCCTTCCAAACCCACCACACAGGGCTGGGGCTGGGGCTTGGCTGGGTCCAGGGCTGGGGCTGGGCGGTGGCTGGGGCTGGGCTGGGGCAGGGCTGGGGCTGGGGCAGGGCAGGGGCAGAGGCTGGGGCTAGGCTGGGGCAGGGCTGGGGCTGGGCTGGGGGCAGGAATGGGGCGGGGTCTGGGCTGTGGCTGGGTCTGGGGCAGGGCTGGGGCTGTGCTAGGGACAGGGCTGGGGGCGGGGCTGGGGCAGGGATGGGGCTGGGGCAGGGCTGGGGACGGGGCTGGGGCTGGGGCTGTGCTGGGGGCAGGGCTGGGGCTGTGCTAGGGACAGGGCTGGGGGCGGGGCTGGGGCAGGGATGGGGCTGGGGCAGGGCTGGGGACGGGGCTGGGGCTGGGGCTGTGCTGGGGGCAGGGATGGGGCTGGGGCTGGGCTGTGGCTGGGACTGGGGCAGGGCTGGGGCTGTGCTAGGGACAGGGCTGGGGGCGGGGCTGGGGCAGGGATGGGGCGGGGGTTGGGCTGTGGCTGGGGCCGGGGCTGTGGTCGGGGCTGGGGCAGGGCTGGGGCTGGGACTGGGGCCGTGCCTAGGGCTGGGGCTGGAGCATCGTTTGTGCTGGGCTGTACCTGTGGCTGGGGACAGGGCTGGGGCTGGGCTGTGGCTGGGGCTGGGCTGGGGCAGGGTTGGGGTTGGGCTGGGGCTGGGGACAGGGCTGGGGATGAGGGTGGGTTTGGGCTGGGGTCTGGGCTGGGCCTGGGGCAGGGCTGGGGTAGGGCTGGGGTTGGGGCTGGGCTGGGGGCAGCGATGGGGATGGGGCTGGGGCAGGGCTGGCGCTGGGGCTGCGGCTGGAGTGAGGGCTGGGGCTGGGGCTGGGTGCAGGACTGGGGCTGAGGCTGGGACCAGGGCTGGGGCTGGGCTGGGGCTGGGATCCAGGGCTGTGGTCGGGGATGGGGCTTGGGCAGGGCTGGGGCTGGGGCTGGGGCAGGGCTGGGGCTGTGGTTGGGGCTGGGCTGGGGCTGCGGCTGGGGTGAGGGCAGGGGATGGGGGATGGGCTGGGGCAGGACTGGGGCTGGCGCCGGGCTGAGGCTGTGCTGAGGGCAGGGCTGGGCTAGGGCTGGGCTGAGGGCAGGGCTGGGCTAGTGCTGGGCTGGGGCCGAGGCTGAGGCTGGGGCTGCGGAAGGGCTGGGGCTGGGCTGGGGCTGGGGTCAGGGATGGGGCTGGGGCTGGGCTGGGCTGGGGGCCAGGATGGGGCTGTTGCTGGGGCTGGGGCTTGGGCTGGGGTAGGGCTGGGTCTAATGCTGGGGCTGGGCTGACGGCAGGGATGAGGTAGGGCTGGGAATGGGGCAGGGCTAGGTTAGGGCTGGCCTGGGCCTGGGGCTGTGGCTGGGACTGGGACTGGGACTGGGACTGGGACTGGGGCTGGGACTGGGGCAGGGCTGAGGCTGGGCTGGGCCTGGGACAGGGCTGGGCTCGAGGCTGGGGCAGGGCTGGGGTAGGGCTGGAGCCGGGGCTGGGAGCAGGGCTGGATCTTAGGTTGAGGCCGGGGCTGGGTCTGGGCTGGGGGCAGGGCTGGGGCTGGGGCAGGGCTGGGCCTGGGCTGGGGCAGGGATAGGGTCGGGCTGGGGTTGGGGCTGGGGATGGGGGCTGGGATGGGGCAGGACTGGGGCTGGGGCAGGGGCGGGGCCTGGGGACAGGGCTAGGGCCAGAGCTGGGGCAGGGCAGGGTCCGGGCTGGGGCTGGGTTCAGGGCAGGGCTGGGGCTGGGGCTGGGCTGGGGCTGAGTCTGGGTTGGGGGCTGGGCCAAGGATGGGGCCAGGGCTGGGTCTGGGGCTGGGCTAGGGGCTGGAGGCTGGGCTAGGGCTGGGGCTGGGGCTGGGCTGGGTCCAGGGCTGGGGCTGGGGCTGGGGCTGGGGCTGGGGCGGGGCTGGGGCTAGGGCTGGGGCCAGGGCTGGGGCAGGACTGGGGCTGGGGCAGGGCTGGGGACGGGGCTGGGGCTGGGGCTGGGCTGGGGGCAGGGATGGGGCGGGGGCTGGGCTGTGGCTGGGACTGGGGCAGGGCTGGGGCTGTGCTAGGGACAGGGCTGGGGGCGGGGCTGGGGCAGGGATGGGGCGGGGGCTGGGCTGTGGCTGGGACTGGGGCAGGGCTGGGGCTGTGCTAGGGACAGGGCTGGGGGCGGGGCTGGGGCAGGGATGGGGCGGGGGTTGGGCTGTGGCTGGGGCCGGGGCTGTGGTCGGGGCTGGGGCGGGGCTGGGGCTGGGACTGGGGCCGTGCCTAGGGCTGCGGCTGGAGCATCGTTTGTGCTGGGCTGTAGCTGTGGCTGGGGACAGGGCTGGGGCTGGGCTGTGGCTGGGGCTGGGCTGGGGCAGGGTTGGGGTTGGGCTGGGGCTGGGGACAGGGCTGGGGATGAGGGTGGGTTTGGGCTGGGGTCTGGGCTGGGCCTGGTGCAGGACTGGGGTAGGGCTGGGGTTGGGGCTGGGCTGGGGGCAGCGATGGGGATGGGGCTGGGGCAGGGCTGGCGCTGGGGCTGGGGCTGGGCTGGGGCTGCGGCTGGAGTGAGGGCTGGGGCTGGGGCTGGGCTGGGCTGGGGGCCAGGATGGGGCTGTTGCTGGGGCTGGGGCTTGGGCTGGGGTAGGGCTGGGTCTAACGCTGGGGCTGGGCTGACGGCAGGGATGAGGTAGGGCTGGGAATGGGGCAGGGCTAGGTTAGGGCTGGCCTGGGGCTGGGGCTGTGGCTGGGACTGGGACTGGGACTGGGACTGGGGCTGGGACTGGGGCAGGGCTGGGGCTGGGCTGGGCCTGGGACAGGGCTGGGCTCAAGGCTGGGGCAGGGCTGGGGTAGGGCTGGAGCCGGGGCTGGGAGCAGGGCTGGATCTGAGGTTGAGGCCGGGGCTGGGGCTGGGCTGGGTGCAGGGCTGGGGCTGGGACTGGGGCTGGGGCTGGGCTGGGGTAGGGCTGGGGCTGGGCTTGGGCTGTGGCTGGGGCCGGGGCTGTGGCTGAGACTAGGGCAGGGCTGGGGCTGTGCTGGGGACAGGGCTGGGGACAGGGCTGGGGCAGGGATGGGGCGGGGGCTGGGCTGTGGCTGGGGCCAGGGCTGTGGTCGGGGCTGGGGCAGGGCTGGGGCTGGGGCTGGGTCCAGGGCTGGGGCAGGGCTGGGGCTGGGGCTGGGAGCAGGGCTGGGGCCGGGGCTGGGGCTGGGGATGGGGCTGGGTCTCTGGCAGGGCTGGGGCCGGATCTGGGGCAAGGCTCGGGCCAGGCTGGGGCTGGGGCTGGGCTGGGGATGAGGGTGGGGCTGGGCTGGGGTCTGGGCTGGGCCTGGGGCTGGGCTGGACCCGAGGCTGGGGCAGGGCTGGTGTAGGGCTGGGGCTGGGGGTGGGCTGGGGGCAGGGCTGGGGCTGGGGCAGGGCTGGGCCTGGGCTGGGGCAGGGATAGGGTCGGGCTGGGGTTGGGGCTGGGGATGGGGGCTGGGATGGGGCAGGACTGGGGCTGGGGCAGGGGCGGGGGCTGGGGACAGGGCTAGGGCCAGAGCTGGGGCAGGGCAGGGTCTGGGCTGGGGCTGGGTTCGGGGCAGGGCTGTGGCTGGGGCTGGGCTGGGGCTGGGGCTGGGTCCAGGGCTGGGGCTGGGCTGTGGCTGTGGCTGGGCTGGGGCTGGGCTGTGGCTGTGGCTGGGCTGGGATAGGGCTGGGCCTGGGGCAGGGCTGGGCTAGGGCTGGGGGCAGGGCTGGGCTAGGGCTGGGGCTGCGGAAGGGCTGGGGCAGGGCTGGGGTAGGGCTGGAGCCGGGGCTGGGAGCAGGGCTGGATCTGAGGTTGAGGCCGGGGCTGGGGCTGGGACTGGGGCCAGGGCTGGGGCAGGACCGGGGCTGGGGCAGGGCTGGGGACGGGGCTGGGGCTGGGGCTGGGCCGGGTGCAGGGCTGGGGTACGGCTGGGTCTAACGCTGGGGCTGGGCTGACGGCGGGGATGAGGTAGGGCTGGGAATGGGGCAGGGCTAGGTTAGGGCTGGCCTGGGCCTGGGGCTGTGGCTGGGACTGGGACTGGGACTGGGACTGGGACTGGGGCTGGGACTGGGGCAGGGCTGGGGCTGGGCTGGGCCTGGGACAGGGCTGGGCTCGAGGCTGGGGTAGGGCTGGGGTAGGGCTGGAGCCGGGGCTGGGAGCAGGGCTGGATCTTAGGTTGAGGCCGGGGCTGGGTCTGGGCTGGGGGCAGGGCTGGGGCTGGGGCAGGGCTGGGCCTGGGCTGGGGCAGGGATAGGGTCGGGCTGGGGTTGGGGCTGGGGATGGGGGCTGGGATGGGGCAGGACTGGGGCTGGGGCAGGGGCGGGGCCTGGGGACAGGGCTAGGGCCAGAGCTGGGGCAGGGCAGGGTCCGGGCTGGGGCTGGGTTCAGGGCAGGGCTGGGGCTGGGGCTGGGGCAGGACTGGGGCTGGGGCAGGGCTGGGGACGGGGCTGGGGCTGGGCTGGGGGCAGGGATGGGGCGGGGGCTGGGCTGTGGCTGGGACTGGGGCAGGGCTGGGGCTGTGCTAGGGACAGGGCTGGGGGCGGGGCTGGGGCAGGGATGGGGCGGGGGTTGGGCTGTGGCTGGGGCCGGGGCTGTGGTAGGGGCTGGGGCAGGGCTGGGCCTGGGACTGGGGCCGTGCCTAGGGCTGTGGCTGGAGCATCGTTTGTGCTGGGCTGTAGCTTTGGCTGGGGACAGGGCTGGGGCTGGGCTGTGGCTGGGGCTGGGCTGGGGCAGGGTTGGGGTTGGGCTGGGGCTGGGGACAGGGCTGGGGCTGAGGATGGGTTTGGGCTGGGGTCTGGGCTGGGCCTGAGGCAGGGCTGGGGTAGGGCTGGGTTGGGGCTGGGCTGGGGGCAGCGATGGGGATGGGGCTGGGGCAGGGCTGGCGCTGGGGCTGGGGCTGGGTTGGGGCTGCGGCTGGAGTGAGGGCTGGGGCTGGGGCTGGGTGCAGGACTGGGGCTGAGGTTGGGACCAGGGCTGGGGCTGGGCTGGGGCTGGGATCCAGGGCTGTGGTCGGGGTTGGGGCTTGGGCAGGGCTGGGGCTGGGGCTGGGGCAGGGCTGGGGCTGCGGCTGGGGTGAGGGCAGGGCTGGGGTAGGGCTGGAGATGGGGGATGGGCTGGGGCAGGACTGGGGCTGGCGCCGGGCTGAGGCTGTGCTGAGGGCAGGGCTGGGCTAGGGCTGGGCTGAGGGCAGGGCTGGGCTAGTGCTGGGCTGGGGCCGAGGCTGAGGCTGGGGCTGCAGAAGGGCTGGGGCTGGGCTGGGGCTGGGGCTGGGGTCAGGGATGGGGCTGGGGCTGGGCTGGGCTGGGGGCCAGGATGGGGCTGTTGCTGGGGCTGGGGCTTGGGCTGGGGTAGGGCTGGGTCTAACGCTGGGGCTGGGCTGACGGCAGGGATGAGGTAGGGCTGGGAATGGGGCAGGGCTAGGTTAGGGCTGGCCTGGGGCTGGGGCTGTGGCTGGGACTGGGACTGGGACTGGGACTGGGGCTGGGACTGGGGCAGGGCTGGGGCTGGGCTGGGCCTGGGACAGGGCTGGGCTCAAGGCTGGGGCAGGGCTGGGGTAGGGCTGGAGCCGGGGCTGGGAGCAGGGCTGGATCTGAGGTTGAGGCCGGGGCTGGGGCTGGGCTGGGTGCAGGGCTGGGGCTGGGACTGGGGCTGGGGCTGGGCTGGGGTAGGGCTGGGGCTGGGCTTGGGCTGTGGCTGGGGCCGGGGCTGTGGCTGAGACTAGGGCAGGGCTGGGGCTGTGCTGGGGACAGGGCTGGGGACAGGGCTGGGGCAGGGATGGGGCGGGGGCTGGGCTGTGGCTGGGGCCAGGGCTGTGGTCGGGGCTGGGGCAGGGCTGGGGCTGGGGCTGGGTCCAGGGCTGGGGCAGGGCTGGGGCTGGGGCTGGGAGCAGGGCTGGGGCCGGGGCTGGGGCTGGGGATGGGGCTGGGTCTCTGGCAGGGCTGGGGCCGGATCTGGGGCAAGGCTCGGGCCAGGCTGGGGCTGGGGCTGGGCTGGGGATGAGGGTGGGGCTGGGCTGGGGTCTGGGCTGGGCCTGGGGCTGGGCTGGACCCGAGGCTGGGGCAGGGCTGGTGTAGGGCTGGGGCTGGGGGTGGGCTGGGGGCAGGGCTGGGGCTGGGGCAGGGCTGGGCCTGGGCTGGGGCAGGGATAGGGTCGGGCTGGGGTTGGGGCTGGGGATGGGGGCTGGGATGGGGCAGGACTGGGGCTGGGGCAGGGGCGGGGGCTGGGGACAGGGCTAGGGCCAGAGCTGGGGCAGGGCAGGGTCTGGGCTGGGGCTGGGTTCGGGGCAGGGCTGTGGCTGGGGCTGGGCTGGGGCTGGGGCTGGGTCCAGGGCTGGGGCTGGGCTGTGGCTGTGGCTGGGCTGGGGCTGGGCTGTGGCTGTGGCTGGGCTGGGATAGGGCTGGGCCTGGGGCAGGGCTGGGCTAGGGCTGGGGGCAGGGCTGGGCTAGGGCTGGGGCTGCGGAAGGGCTGGGGCAGGGCTGGGGTAGGGCTGGAGCCGGGGCTGGGAGCAGGGCTGGATCTGAGGTTGAGGCCGGGGCTGGGGCTGGGACTGGGGCCAGGGCTGGGGCAGGACCGGGGCTGGGGCAGGGCTGGGGACGGGGCTGGGGCTGGGGCTGGGCCGGGTGCAGGGCTGGGGTACGGCTGGGTCTAACGCTGGGGCTGGGCTGACGGCAGGGATGAGGTAGGGCTGGGAATGGGGCAGGGCTAGGTTAGGGCTGGCCTGGGCCTGGGGCTGTGGCTGGGACTGGGACTGGGACTGGGACTGGGACTGGGGCTGGGACTGGGGCTGGGACTGGGGCAGGGCTGGGGCTGGGCTGGGCCTGGGACAGGGCTGGGCTCGAGGCTGGGGTAGGGCTGGAGCCGGGGCTGGGAGCAGGGCTGGATCTTAGGTTGAGGCCGGGGCTGGGTCTGGGCTGGGGGCAGGGCTGGGGCTGGGGCAGGGCTGGGCCTGGGCTGGGGCAGGGATAGGGTCGGGCTGGGGTTGGGGCTGGGGATGGGGGCTGGGATGGGGCAGGACTGGGGCTGGGGCAGGGGCGGGGCCTGGGGACAGGGCTAGGGCCAGAGCTGGGGCAGGGCAGGGTCCGGGCTGGGGCTGGGTTCAGGGCAGGGCTGGGGCTGGGGCTGGGGCAGGACTGGGGCTGGGGCAGGGCTGGGGACGGGGCTGGGGCTGGGCTGGGGGCAGGGATGGGGCGGGGGCTGGGCTGTGGCTGGGACTGGGGCAGGGCTGGGGCTGTGCTAGGGACAGGGCTGGGGGCGGGGCTGGGGCAGGGATGGGGCGGGGGTTGGGCTGTGGCTGGGGCCGGGGCTGTGGTAGGGGCTGGGGCAGGGCTGGGCCTGGGACTGGGGCCGTGCCTAGGGCTGTGGCTGGAGCATCGTTTGTGCTGGGCTGTAGCTTTGGCTGGGGACAGGGCTGGGGCTGGGCTGTGGCTGGGGCTGGGCTGGGGCAGGGTTGGGGTTGGGCTGGGGCTGGGGACAGGGCTGGGGCTGAGGATGGGTTTGGGCTGGGGTCTGGGCTGGGCCTGGGGCAGGGCTGGGGTAGGGCTGGGTTGGGGCTGGGCTGGGGGCAGCGATGGGGATGGGGCTGGGGCAGGGCTGGCGCTGGGGCTGGGGCTGGGTTGGGGCTGCGGCTGGAGTGAGGGCTGGGGCTGGGGCTGGGTGCAGGACTGGGGCTGAGGTTGGGACCAGGGCTGGGGCTGGGCTGGGGCTGGGATCCAGGGCTGTGGTCGGGGTTGGGGCTTGGGCAGGGCTGGGGCTGGGGCTGGGGCAGGGCTGGGGCTGCGGCTGGGGTGAGGGCAGGGCTGGGGTAGGGCTGGAGATGGGGGATGGGCTGGGGCAGGACTGGGGCTGGCGCCGGGCTGAGGCTGTGCTGAGGGCAGGGCTGGGCTAGGGCTGGGCTGAGGGCAGGGCTGGGCTAGTGCTGGGCTGGGGCCGAGGCTGAGGCTGGGGCTGCAGAAGGGCTGGGGCTGGGCTGGGGCTGGGGCTGGGGTCAGGGATGGGGCTGGGGCTGGGCTGGGCTGGGGGCCAGGATGGGGCTGTTGCTGGGGCTGGGGCTTGGGCTGGGGTAGGGCTGGGTCTAACGCTGGGGCTGGGCTGACGGCAGGGATGAGGTAGGGCTGGGAATGGGGCAGGGCTAGGTTAGGGCTGGCCTGGGGCTGGGGCTGGGGCTGGGGCTGTGGCTGGGACTGGGACTGGGACTGGGGCTGGGACTGGGGCAGGGCTGGGGCTGGGCTGGGCCTGGGACAGGGCTGGGCTCGAGGCTGGGGCAGGGCTGGGGTAGGGCTGGAGCCGGGGCTGGGAGCAGGGCTGGATCTGAGGTTGAGGCCGGGGCTGGGGCTGGGCTGGATGCAGGGCTGGGGCTGGGACTGGGGCCAGGGCTGGGGCAGGACTGGGGCTGGGGCAGGGCTGGGGACGGGGCTGGGGCTGGGGCTGGGCCGGGTGCAGGGTTGGGGCTGGGACAAGGCTGGGGCTGGGGCTGGGGCTCAGGCCAGGGCTGGGGCTGGAGTTGGGGCAGGGCTGGGGGCAGGGATGGGAGTGGGGCTGGGCAGGTGCCGGGGCTGGGGCCCGGGCTGGGGCAGGACTGGGGCTGGGCTGTGGCTGGGGCTGGGGCTGGGCTGTGGCTGGGGCTGAGGCAGGGCTGGGGCTGGGTTCGGTGCAAGGCTGGGGCTGGGGGCAGGGATGGGGCTGAGTCTGGGTTGGGGGCTGGGCCAAGGATGGGGCCAGGGCTGGGGCTGGGGCTGGGCTATGGGCTGGAGGCTGGGCTGAGGATGAGGCAGGGCTGGGGCAGGGCTGGGGCTGCGGCAGGGCTGGGGCCAGGGCTGAGGCTGGGCTAGGGTCTGGGCTGGGCCTGCGACAGGGCTGGGCTCGAGGCTGGCGCAGGGCTGGGGTAGGGCTGGAGCCGGGGCTGGGAGCAGGGCTGGATCTGAGGTTGAGGCCGGGGCTGGGGCTGGGCTGGGTGCAGGGCTGGGGCTGGGACTGGGGCTGGGGCTGGGCTGGGGTAGGGCTGGGGCTGGGACAGGGCTGGGCCCGAGGCTGGAGCAGGGCTGGGGCTGGGCTAAGGGCAGGGCTGGGTTAGGTCTGTGGCTGTGCAGGGCTGGGCTAGGGCTGGGCTGGGGCCGGGGCTGGGGCCGTGGGTGGGGCTGGGCTGGTGTCTGGGCTGGGCCTGGGGCAGGGCTGGGCCCGAGGCTGGGGCTACGCTGTGGCTGGGGCTGGGCTGGGGCAGGGCTGGGGATGAGGCTGGGCTGGGGCTGGGGCTGGGGCTCAGGCCAGGGCTGGGGCTGGGGCTGGGCTGGGTCCAGGGTTGTGGCTGGGGCTGGGTCCAGGGCTGGGGCTGGGCGGTGGCTGGGGCTGGGCTGGGGCAGGGCTGGGGCTGCGGCAGGGCTGGGGCTGCGGCAGGGCTGGGGCCGGGGCTGAGGCTGGGCTAGGGTCTGGGCTGGGCCTGGGACAGGGCTGGGCTAGGGCTGGGTTGGGGCCGGGGCTGGGGCCGTGGGTGGGGCTGGGCTGGTGTCTGGGCTGGGCCTGGGGCAGGGCTGGGCCCGAGGCTGGGGCTACGCTGTGGCTGGGGCTGGGCTGGGGCTGGGTTAGGGCTGGGGCTGGGTCCAGGGCAGGGGCTGGGCTGGGGCTGCGGGCAGGGCTGGGGCTGGGGCTGGGCTGGGACTGGGGCTGGGTCCAGGGCTGGGGCTGGGGCTGGGCTGGGGCTGGGGCTGGGTCCAGGGCAGGGGCTGGGCTGGGCTAGGGCTGGGCTGGTGCCGAGGTTGGGGCTGGGCTGGGGTCTGGGCTGGGGCTGGGCGGTGGCTGGGGCTGTTCTGGGGCAGGGCTGGGGCTGGGACAAGGCTGGGGCTGGGGCTGGGGCTCAGGCCAGGGCTGGGGCTGGGGCTGGGCTGGGTCCAGGGTTGGGGCTGGGGCTGGGTCCAGGGCTGGGGCTGGGCTGGGGCAGGGCTGGGGCTGGGCTGCGGCAAGGCTGGGGCTGCAGCAGGGCTGGGGCCGGGGCTGAGGCTGGGCTAGGGTCTGGGCTGGGCCTGGGACAGGGCTGGGCTCGAGGCTGGGGCAGGGCTGGGGTAGGGCTGGAGCCGGGGCTGGGAGCAGGGCTGGATCTGAGGTTGAGGCCGGGGCTGGGGCTGGGCTGGGTACAGGGCTGGGGCAGGACTGGGGCTGGGGCTGGGCTGGGGGCAGGGCTGGGGCTGGGCATGGGCTGTGGCTGGGGCCGGGGCTGTGGCTGAGACTGGGGCAGGGCTGGGGCTGTGCTGGGGACAGGGCTGGGGGTGGGGATGGGGCAGGGATGGGACGGGGGCTGGGCTGGGTCCAGGGTCGGGGCTGGGGCAGGGCTGGGGCTAGGGCTGGGGCCGGGGCTGGGGCAGGACTGGGGCTGGGGCAGGGCTGGGGACGGGGCTGGGGCTGGGGCTGGGCTGGGGGCAGGGATGGGGCTGGGGCTGGGCTGTGGCTGGGACTGGGGCAGGGCTGGGGCTGTGCTAGGGACACGGCTGGGGGCGGGGCTGGGGCAGGGATGGGGCGGGGGCTGGGCTGTGGCTGGGGCCGGGGCTGGGGCTGAGCTGGGATAGGGCTGGGGTAGGGCTGGAGCCGGAGCTGGGGCCGGGGCTGGGAGCCGGGCTGGGAGTGGGGCTGGGCTGGGGCTGCGGGCAGGGCTGGGGCTGGGTGGGGCTGAGCTGGGGCTGGGCTAGGGACTGGAGGCTGGGCTTGGGCCAGGGCAGGGCTGGGCTAGGGCTGGGCCTGGGGCAGGGCTCGGCTAGGGCTGGGTTGGGATCTGGGCTGGGCCTGGGACAGGGCTGGGCTCGAGGCTGGGGCAGGGCTGGGGTAGGGCTGGAGCCGGGGCTGGGGCCGGGGCTGGGAGCATGGCGGGGGCTGGGGCCGGGGCTGGGAGCATGGCTGGGCTGGGGCGGGGACTGGAGCCGGGACTGAGGCTGGGCTAGGGTCTGGGCTGGGGCCAGGGCTACGACTGGGGCTGGGTCCAGGGCTGGGGCTGGGCTGTGGCTGGGGCTGGGCTGGGGCAGGGGCTGGGCTGGGGCTGGGGCTGGGCCGGGGCAGGGCTGGGGCTGGGGCGGGGGCTGAGGGCAGGGCTGGGCTAGGGCTGGAGCTGGGGCAGGGGCCGGGGCTGGGGACAGGGCTGGGGCCAGAGCTGGGGCAGGGCTGGGGCTGGGTTCGGTGCAGGGCTGGGGCTGGGGGCAGGGCTGGGGCTGGAGTTGGGGCAGGGCTGGGGGCAGGGATGGGAGTGGGGCTGGGCAGGTGCCGGGGCTGGGGCCCGGGCTGGGGCAGGACTGGGGCTGGGCTGTGGCTGGGGCTGGGGCTGGGCTGTGGCTGGGGCTGAGGCAGGGCTGGGGCTGGGTTCGGTGCAAGGCTGGGGCTGGGGGCAGGGATGGGGCTGAGTCTGGGTTGGGGGCTGGGCCAAGGATGGGGCCAGGGCTGGGGCTGGGGCAGGCCTGAGGCTGGGGCTGGGGCTGGGGCTGGGTTAGGGCTGAGGCTGGGTCCAGGGCAGGGGCTGGGCTGGGGCTGGTGCTGGGGCTGGGCTGGGGACGGGGCTGCGGCCAGGGCAGGGGCTGGGCTGGGGCTGGTGCTGGGGCTGGGCTGGGGCAGGGCTGGGGCTGGGGCTGGTGCTGGTGCTGGGGCTGGGCTGGGTTAGGGCTGGGGCTGGGGCTGGGGCCAGGGCTGGGGCTGGGCTAAGGGCAGGGCTGGGTTAGGGCTGTGGCTGTGCAGGGCTGGGCTAGGGCTGGGCTGGGGCCGGGGCTGGGGCTGTGGGTGGGGCTGTGCTGGGGTCTGGGCTGGGCCTGGGGAAGGGCTGGGTCCGAGGCTGGGGTCCAGGACTGGGGCTGCGCTGGGGCTGGGGCTGGGCTGGGGCTGGGCTGGGGCTGAGGCTGGGGTAAGGCTGGGGCTGGGTCCAGGGCAGGGCTGGGGCTGGGCTGGGGCTGGGGATGGGCTGGGGGCAGGAATGGGAATGGGGCAGGGCTGGGCTGGGGGAACGGATGGGGCTGTGGCTGGGGCAGGGCTGGGCCTGGGCTGGGACCGGGACTGGGCTGGGGTAGAGCTGGGGCAGGGAAGAGGCTGGGGACAGGGCTGGGGCAGGGCTGGGGCAGGGCTGGAACTGGGGCTGGGCTGGGGCCAAGGTTGGGGCTGGGCTGTGGCTGGGGCTGGTCTGGGGCAGGGCTGGGGATGAGGCTGGGGCAGGGCTGGGGCTGGGCTGGGGCTGCGGATGGGCTGGGGGCAGGGCTGGGGATGGGGCAGGGCTGGGCTGGGGGAACGGATGGGGCTGGGGCTGGGGCAGGGCTGGGCCTGGGCTGGGACCGGGACTGGGCTGGGGTAGAGCTGGGGCAGGGAAGGGGCTGGGGACAGGGCTGGGGCAGGGCTGGGGCAGGGCTGGGGCAGGGCTGGAATTGGGACTGGGCTGGGGCCAAGGTTGGGGCTGGGGCTGGGCTGGTGCCGAGGATGTGGCTGGGGCTGGGTCTGGGGCAGGGCTGGGGCTGGGCTAAGGGCAGGGCTGGAACGAAGTCTAGGGCAGGGCTGGGGCTAGGTTGGGGCCGGCGCTGAAGCAGGACTGGGCTGGAGGCTGAGCCTTGGGCTGGGGCTAGGCTGGGGGCAAGGCTGGGGCTGGGACAGGGCTGGGGTTGGGGCTGGGGCTGGGGCTGGGGCTGGGGCTGGGGCAGGGCTGGGGGCAGGGGTGGGAGTGGGGCTGGGCAGGGGCCGGGGCTGGGGCCAGGGCTGGGGCAGGCCTGGGACTGTGGCTGGGCTGGGGGTGGGCTGTGGCTGGGGCTGGGCTGGGGCTGTTGCTGGGGCTGGGTCCATGGCTGGGGCTGGGCTGTGGCTGGGGCTGTGCTGGGGCCGGGGCTGGAACTAAGGTTTGGGCAGGGCTGGGGCTGGGGCAGGGCTGGGGCTGGGTGAGGGCTGGGCTGGGGGCAGGGATGGGGCTGGGGCTGGGGGCAAGGATGGGGATGGGGCTGGGATGGGCTGGGAGCAGGGCTGGGCAGGGCTGGGGCTGTGTCTGGGGCTGGGGCGGGGACTGGGGCAGGGCTAGGGCTGGGGCAGGGCTAGGGCTGGGGCTGGGCTGGGGCCGAGTCTGGGGCCGGGGCTGGGGCCGGGGCTGGGGCAGGGCTGGTGCCGAGGGTGGGGCTGGGGCTGGGGCTGGGGCTGGGGCTGCGGACAGGGCTCGGGCTAGGGCTGAGTTAGGGGTAGGGCTGGGGCTCTGCTGGGGCCAGGGCTGGAACCAAGGTTTGGGCAGGGCTGGGGCTGTGGCTGGGGCCGGGGCTGGGGCAGGAGCCAGGGCGGGGGCAGGGCTGGGGCCGTGCCTTGGTCTGGGGCTGGGGCAGGGTTGGGGCTGGGCTGGGCTGGGGCTGGGCTGGGGCAGGGCTGGGTCTGGGGACAGGGCTGGGGATGAGGGTGGGGCTGGGCTGGGGTCTGGGCTGGGCCTGGGGCAGGGCTGGGCCTGAGGCTGGGGCAGTGATGGGGTAGGGCTGGGGTTGGGGCTGGGCTGGGGGCAGGGATGGGGCTGGGGCTGGGCTGGGCTGAGGGAACGGATGGGGCTGGGGCTGGGGCAGGGCTGGGCCTGGGCTGGGCCTGGGACTGGGACTGGGGCAGGGCTGAGGGCAGGGCTGGGCTAGGCCTGGGGCTGGGGCAGGGCTAGGTTAGGGCTGGCCTGGGGCTGGAGGCTGGGCTTGGGCCAGGGCAGGGCTGGGCTTGGGCTGGGCCTGGGGCAGGGCTCGGCTAGGGCTGGGCTGGGGTCTGGGCTGGGCCTGGGACAGGGCTGGGCTCGAGGCTGGGGCAGGGCTGGGGGCAGGGCCTGGAACCAAGTCTTGGACAGGGCTGGGGCTGGGGCTGGGGCCGAGGCAGGGCTGCGGGGAGGGCTGGGGCTGGGGGCTGGGATGGGGCAGGACTGGGGCTGGGAGAGGGCTAGGGCCAGAGCTGGGGCAGGCCTGGGGCCGGGCTGGGGATGGCTTTGGGGCAGGGCTGGGGCTGGGTCCAGGGCTGGGGCTGGGCTGAGGGTAGGGCTGGGCTAGGGCTGGGGCAGGGCTGGGCTAGGGCTGGGCTGGGGCCGGGGCTGTGGCTGGGGCTGGGCTGTGGCAGGTCTGGGACTGGGGCTGAGGGAGGGGCTGGGCTGGGGTCTGGGCTGGGCCTGGGGCTGGGCTGGGGCCGGGGCTGGGGCATGGCTGGGGTAGGGCTGGGGCCTGGGCTGGGGCCGGGGCTGGGAGCTGGGCTGGGACTGAGGTTGGGGCTGGGACTGAGGCTGGGGCTGGGGCTGGGCTGGGGGCAGGGCTGGGGCCGGGGCTGGAACCAAGTCTTGGGCAGGGCTGGGGCTGGGGCTTGGTCCAGGGCTGGGGCTGGGGCTGGGGCTGGGGCTGGGGTCGGGGCTGAGGGCAGGGCTGGGCTAGGGCTGAGGGTAGGGCTGGGGCTGGGGCTGCGGACAGGGGCTGGGGCCAGGCTGGGGCTGGGCTGAGGGCAGGGCTGGGGTCAGGGCTGGAACCAAGTCTTGGGCAGGGCTGGGGTTGGGGCTGGGGGCAGGGCTGGGGCCGGGGCTGGAACCAAGTCTTGGGCAGGACTGGGGCTGGGGCAGGGCTGGGGCCGGGGCTGGGGCTGGGGCTGGGGCAGGGCTGGGGCAGGGCTGGACCTTGGGCTGGGTCTGGGCTGGGGGCAGGGCCTGGAACCAAGTCTTGGACAGGGCTGGGGCAGGGGCTGGGGCTGGGCTGGGGGCCGGGCTGGGGCTAGGGCACTACTGGGCTGGGGTTAGGGCTGGGGCTGGGGCAGGGCTGGGGCAGGGGCTGGGGCTGGGCTGGGGCTGGCTTCAGGGCTGGGCTGGGGCTGGGTCTAGGGCTGGGGCTGGGCTGTGGCTGGGCTAGGGCTGAGTTAGTGGTAGGGCTGGGGCTGGGCTGAGGGCAGGGCTGGGGCTGGGTCTAGGGCTGGGGCTGAGGGCAGGGCTGGGCTAGGGCTGAGTTAGTGGTAGGGCTGGGGCTGGGCTGAGGGCAGGGCTGGGGCAGGGCTGGGGCTGGGGCTGGGGCTGGGGCTGGGGGCAGGGGCCAGGGCTGGGGCCGGGCTGGGGCTGGGTTCGGTGCAGGGCTGGAGCTGGTGCAGGGCTGGGGCCAAGTTTGGGGTGGGGCTGGGGCTGGGGCTGGGGCTGGGTCCAGGGCTGGGGCTGGGCTGTGGCTGGGGCTGGGCTGGGGCTGGGCCTGGGCTGGGGCCGAGGGTGGGGCTGGGCTGGGGTCTGGGCTGGGCCTGGGGCAGGGGCAGGGGCTGGGAGCAGGGCTGGGACTGAGGTTGGGGAAGGGGCTGGGGCTGGGTTGGGGCCGGGGCTGGGGCAGAACTAGGCTGTAGGCTGGGACTTGGGCTGGGGCTGGGCTGGGGTCAGGGCTGGCGGCAGGGTCCGGGGCTGGGCTAGGGGCAGGGCTGGGGCCAGGGATGGGGCAGGGCTGGGGTAGGGCTGGGGCAGGGCTGAGGCCAGGGCTGGGAGCAGGGCTGGGACTGAGGTTGGGGCTAGGGCTCGGGCTGGGCTGGAGCCGAGGCTGGGACCGGTGCTGGGGCTGGGGCTAGGGCTGGGGCTGGGTCCAGGGCTGGGGCTGGGCTGGAGCCGAGGCTGGGACCGGTGCTGGGGCTGGGGCTGGGGCCAGGGCTGGGGCTGGGCCCAGGGCTGGGGCTGGGCTGTGGCTGGGACTGGGCTGGGGCAGGGCTGGGGGCAGGGATGTGGCTGGGGCTGGGTCCGGGGATGGGGCCGGTGCTGGAGCAGGGCTGGGACTGAGGTTGGGGCCGGGGCTGGGGCAGATCTAGGCTGGAGGCTGGGCCTTGGGCTGGGGCAGGGCTGGGGCCAGGGCTGGAACCAAGTCTTGGGCAGGGCTGGGGCTGGGGCTGGGGCTGGGGCTGGGGCTGGGGCCGGGGCTGGGGCAGGACTGGGGCTGGGGCAGGGCTGGGGTCAGGGCTGGGGGCAGGGGCCGGGGCTGGACTGGGTGCAGGGCTGGGGCCGGGGCTGGAACCAAGTCTTGGGCAGGGCTGGGGCTAGGGCTGGGGCAGGGCTGGGACTGGGGCTGGCTTTGGGGCAGGTATGGGGCTGGAGCTGGGGCTGGGACTGGGGCAGGGCTGGGGCACGGTTGGAACTGGGACTGGGCTGGGACTTGGGTTGGGGCTGGGGTGAGGGTAGGGCTGGGGCAGGGCTGGGGCTGGCTTCGGGGCAGGGCTGGGGCTGGGTCCAGGGCTGGGGCTGGGCTGGGCTGGGGGCAGGTATGGGGCTGGGTCGAGGGCTGGGGCAGTGCTGGGGCTGGGCTGTGGCTGAGCTGGGGAGAGAGCTGGGGCTGGGGCTGTGGCTGGGATGAGGGCAGGGCTGGGGCAGGGCTGGGGATGGGGGCTGGGCTGGGGTCAGAGCTGGGGATGGGCTGGGACTGGGGCTGGCTTCGGGGCATGGCTGGGGCTGGGTCCAGGGCTAGGGCTGGGGCTGGGGCAGGGCTGGGCTAGGGCTGGGCTGGGGCCGGGGCTGTGGCTGGGGCTGGGCTGTGGCAGGTCTGGGACTGGGACTGGGCTGGGGCTGAGGGAGGGGCTGGGCTGGGACTGAGGTTGTGGCCGGGGCTGGGGCTGGGCTGTGGCTGGGGCTGGGCTGGGACTGGGCCTGGGCTGGGGCCGAGGGTGGGGCTGGGCTGGGGTCTGGGCTGGGCCTGGGGCAGGGGCAGGGGCTGGGAGCAGGGCTGGGACTGAGGTTGGGGAAGGGGCTGGGGCTGGGTTGGGGCCGGGGCTGGGGCAGAACTAGGCTGTAGGCTGGGACTTGGGCTGGGGCTGGGCTGGGGTCAGGGCTGGCGGCAGGGTCCGGGGCTGGGCTAGGGGCAGGGATGGGGCCAGGAATGGGGCAGGGCTGGGGTAGGGCTGGGGCAGGGCTGAGGCCAGGGCTGGGAGCAGGGCTGGGACTGAGGTTGGGGCTAGGGCTCGGGCTGGGCTGGAGCCGAGGCTGGGACCGGTGCTGGGGCTGGGGCTAGGGCTGGGGCTGGGTCCAGGGCTGGGGCTGGGCTGGAGCCGAGGCTTGGGACCGGTGCTGGGGCTGGGGCTGGGGCTAGGGCTGGGGCTGGGCCCAGGGCTGGGGCTGGGCTGTGGCTGGGACTGGGCTGGGGCAGGGCTGGGGGCAGGGATGTGGCTGGGGCTGGGTCCGGGGATGGGGCCGGTGCTGGAGCAGGGCTGGGACTGAGGTTGGGGCCGGGGCTGGGGCAGATCTAGGCTGGAGGCTGGGCCTTGGGCTGGGGCAGGGCTGGGGCCAGGGCTGGAACCAAGTCTTGGGCAGGGCTGGGGCTGGGGCTGGGGCTGGGGCTGGGGCCGGGGCTGGGGCAGGACTGGGGCTGGGGCAGGGCTGGGGTCAGGGCTGGGGGCAGGGGCCGGGGCTGGACTGGGTGCAGGGCTGGGGCCGGGGCTGGAACCAAGTCTTGGGCAGGGCTGGGGCTAGGGCTGGGGCAGGGCTGGGACTGGGGCTGGCTTTGGGGCAGGTATGGGGCTGGAGCTGGGGCTGGGGCTGGGGCAGGGCTGGGGCACGGTTGAAACTGGGACTGGGCTGGGACTTGGGTTGGGGCTGGGGTGAGGGTAGGGCTGGGGCAGGGCTGGGGCTGGCTTCGGGGCAGGGCTGGGGCTGGGTCCAGGGCTGGGGCTGGGCTGGGCTGGGGGCAGGTATGGGGCTGGGTCGAGGGCTGGGGCAGGGCTGGGGCTGGGCTGTGGCTGAGCTGGGGGAGAGAGCTGTGGCTGGGGCTGTGGCTGGGGTGAGGGCAGGGCTGGGGCAGGGCTGGGGATGGGGGCTGGGCTGGGGTCAGAGCTGGGGCTGGGCTGGGACTGGGGCTGGCTTCGGGGCATGGCTGGGGCTGGGTCCAGGGCTAGGGCTGGGGCTGGGGCAGGGCTGGGCTAGGGCTGGGCTGGGGCCGGGGCTGTGGCTGGGGCTGGGCTGTGGCAGGTCTGGGACTGGGACTGGGCTGGGGCTGAGGGAGGGGCTGGGCTGGGACTGAGGTTGTGGCCGGGGCTGGGGCTGGGCTGGGGGCAGGGCTGGGGTCGGGGCTGGAACCAAGTCTTGGGCAGGGCTGGGGCTGGGGCTGTTGCTGGGGCTGGTGCCGGGGCTGGGGCAGGACTGGGGCTGGGGCAGGGCTGGGGCCGGGGCTGGGGCTGAGGCTGGGGATGGGGCAGGGCTGGGGCCGGGCTGGGGCTGAGGCTGGTGTCAGGGCTGGGGGTAGGGGCCGGGGCTGGACTGGATGTAGTGCTGGGGTCGGGGCTGGAACCAAGTCTTGGGCAGGTCTGGGGCTGGGGCTGGGGCCGGGGCAGGGCTGCGGGAGGGCTGGGGCTGGGGGCTGGGATGGGGCAGGACTGGGGCTGGGACATGGCTAGGGCCGGAGCTGGGGCAGGCCTGGGGCCGGGCTAGGGCTGGCTTCGGGGCAGGGCTGGGGCTGGGTCCAGGGCTGGGGCTGGGCTGAGGGTAGGGCTGGGACTGGGTCCAGGGCTGGGGCTGGGCTGTGGCTGGGGCTGGGGACAGAGCTGGGGCTGGGCTGGGGTGAGGGCAGGGCTGGGGCAGGGCTGGGGATGGGGGCTGGGCTGGGGTCAGAGCTGGGGCTGGGCTGGGACTGGGGCTGGCTTCGGGGCATGGCTGGGGCTGGGTCCAGGGCTGGGGCTGGGCTGAGGGTAGGGCTGGGCTAGGGCTGGGGCTGGGGCAGGGCTGGGCTAGGGCTGGGCTGGGGCCGGGGCTGTGGCTGGGGCTGGGCTGGGGTCTGGGCTGGGGCTGGGCTGGGGCCTGGGCTGGGGCTGGGAGCTGGGCTGGGACTGAGGTTGGGGCCTGGGCTGGGGCTGGGCTGAGGGTAGGGCTGGGCTAGGGCTGGGGCTGGGGCAGGGCTGGGCTAGGGCTGGGCTGGGACTGGGGCTGAGGGAGGGGCTGGGCTGGGGTCTGGGCTGGGGCTGGGCTGGGGCCTGGGCTGGGGCTGGGAGCTGGGCTGGGACTGAGGTTGGGGCCTGGGCTGGGGCTGGGCTGGGGGTAGGGCTGGCGCTGGGGCTGAGGGCAGGGCTGGGGCTGGGGCTGGGGCTGGGGGCAGGGGCCAGGGCTGGGGCCGGGCTGGGGCTGGGTTCGGTGCAGGGCTGGAGCTGGTGCAGGGCTGGGGCCAAGGTTGGGGCGGGGCTGGGGCTGGGCTGGTGCCGAGGGTGGGGCTGGGGCTGGGGCTGGGGCTGCGGACAGGGCTGGGGCTAGGGCTGAGTTAGGGGTAGGGCTGGGGCTGGGCTCGGTCTGGGGCTGGAACCAAGCCTTGGGCAGGGCTGGGATTGGGGCTGGGGCTGGGGCAGGAGCCAGGGCTGGGGCAGGGCTGGGCCGTGCCTGGGGCTGGGGCTTCGGCAGGGTTGGGGCAGGGTTGAGGTCTGGGGCTGGGGCAGGGCTAGTGCAGGGCTGGTCTAGGGCCTGGGGCCTGGGCCGGAGCTGGGCAGGGGCTGAGCTGGGTCTGGCCTGGGGGCACGGCTGGGGCCGGGACTGGGGCAAAGGCTGGGTTGGGGCTGGGGCAAGGGTGGGCTGGAGGCTGGGTTGGGGCTGTGGCAGGGCTGGGGCTGAGCTGCAGGCAGGGCTGGGCTGGGGCTTGGACAGGGCTGGGGCTGGGCTGGGGGATGGGGTTGGGGCTGAGGGCTGGGCTGGGGCTGGGGGCAGGGCTGGAGCCGGGGCTGGCGCCCAGACCAGGGCTGGGCAGGGTCTGAGCTGTGGCTGGGGTTTGGCTGGGGCTGGGCTGGGGGCTGGGCTGGGGCAGGGCTGGGGAAGGGGTTGGGGCAGGGCTGGAGCCGGGGCTGTGGCTGGGGCTGGGCTGGGTCTAGGGCTGGGGCTGTGCTGGTGCTGTGCTGAGGGTGGGCTGGGGACTAGGGCTGGGGCAGGGCTTGGGCAGGGCTTGGGGCCGGGGCTGGGCTGCGGATGAGCTGGGTCTGGGCTGGGCTGGGCTGGGGCCGGGGCTGGGGCAGGGCTGCAGTTGGGTTGGGGCTGGGGTGGGGCTGGGGTGGGGGCTGGAGCAGGGCTAGGGCTGGGCTGGGGCTGGGCTGGGGGCTGGAGCAGGGCTAGGACTGGGCTGGGGGCTGGGCTAGGGCCGGGTTTGGGGCCGAGGCTGGGGCAGGGCTGGGGTTGGGCTTGATCCGGGGCTGGGCTGGGGTTGGGCTGGGGCTAGGGCCGGGGCTGGGGAAGGGCTGGGTCCGGGACTTGGGCAGGGTTTGGGCTGGGCTGGGGCCAGGTCCAGGGTTGGAGGCTGGGGCTGGGGCTGGGCTGGGGCTGGGCTGGGTCTAGGGCTGGGGCTGTGCTGGTGCTGTGCTGGGAGTGGGCTGGGGACTAGGGCTGGGGCTGTGCTGGGGCAGGGCTGGGGCAGGGCTGGGGCTGGGCTGGGGGCTGTGGCCGGGGCCGGGGCTGGGCTGGGGCTGGGCTGGAGCTAGGGCCAGGGCTGGAACCGGGGCTGGGGCTGGGCTGGTGGCAGGGCTGGGGCTTGGGCTGGGGCTGGGGTGAGGCCTGGGGAAGGTCTGGGGCTGGGCTTGAGCCAGAGCTCGAGTCAGGGCTGGGGCAGGGGCTGGAGCCGGGGCTGGGGACAGGGGTGGGGCTGGCCTGGGGGCAGGGCTGGGTCCAGGGCTGGGCTGGGGCTGAGCTGGGGCTGGGGCTGGGGCAGGGGCAGGGCTGGGGCTGTGCTTGGGCCGGGGCTTGGGCAGGGTTGGGGCTGGGCTGGGGGCAGGGCTGGGGCTGGAGGCTGGGGCTGGCGCTGGGCTGGGGCTAGGCTGGGTCTAGGGCTGGGGGTGTGCTGGTGCTGTGCTGGGGGTGGGCTGGGGACTAGGGCTGGGGCAGGGTTGAGGCAGGGCTGGGGGTGGGCTGGGGGCTGTGGCCGGGGCCGGGGTTGGGATCGGGCGAGGTCTGGGACTGGAGGCTGGGGCTGGGGCTGCGGTTGGGCTTGAGCCGGGGCTGGGCTGGGGCTGGGCTGTGGCTAGGGCCGGGGCTGGGCTGGGGCCGGGGCTGGGGCTGGAAGCAAGGCGTGGGCAGGGCTGGGGCTGGGCTCGGGCCGGGGCTGGGGCTGGGGATGGGGCTGGGCTGGGTCTGGGACGTGAGCAGGGTTTGGGCTGGGCTGGGGCCAGGTCTGGGGTTGGAGGCTGTGGCCGGGGCTGGGGCCGGGGGCTGGGCTGGGGCAGGGCAGGGGCAGCGCTAGGGCCGAGCCTGGGGCTAGGCTGGGGCCAGGGCTGGGGCAGGGTTAGGACATGGTTGGGGGTGGGGGATGGGGCAGGGATGGGGCTGTTCTGGGGCTGCGGCTAGGCTGGGGCTGGGCTGGGGGCTGGTGCCAGGGCTGGGACAGGATTGGGCCAGGGACTGGGCTGGGGCTGGGGCAGGGCTGGGGCAGGGGCTGGGTCCCGGGCTGGGTCTGGGTCTGGGGTCTGGTCCAGGACTGGGGTAGGACTGTAGCAGCGCCAGGGACGGGGTTGGGGCTAGGCTGGGCTTAGGGCTGGGTCTGGACTGTGGCTGAGCTGGGGCTGGGTTGGGGCTGGGCTGGGGGCAGGGCTGGGGCTTGGGCTGGGCTGGGGCCGAAGCAGGGCTGGGGTAGGGCTTGGGCCGGGGCTGGGGCTGGATTGGGGCAGGGCCGGGAGCTGGGCTGGGGCTGGGGCAGGGCTGGGACTGGGCTGGGGGCTGGGCCGGGGGCTGGGGCCGGGGCTGGGGGCTGGTCTGGAGCTGGGTCAGGGCTGGGGCTGGGCTGGGGGTAGGGCAGGGGCTGGGGCTGGGCTGGGGCCAGGTCTGGGGCTGGAGCCTGGGGCTGGGGCTGGGCTGGGGCTGGGCTGGGGAGTAGAGCTGGTGCTGGGCTGGGGCAGGGCTGGGGCTGAGCTGGGGGCTGTGGCCGGGGCTGTGGCCGGGGCTGGGGCTGGAACCAAGGCTTGGGCAGGGCTGGGGCTGGGCTGGGGCAGGGCTGGGGCTGGGCTGGGGCAGAGCTGGGGCTGGGCTGGGGCCGGGGCTTGGGCAGCGTTTGGGCTGGGCTGGGGCCAGGTCTGGGGCTGGAGGCTGGGGCCAGGGCTGGGCTGGGGCTGGGCTGGGGCTGGAGGCTGGGGCCAGGGCTGGGGCTGGGGCTGGGAGCAGGGCTGGAGGTGGGGCCTGGGTTGGGGCTGAGGAAAAGCTGGGGCACGGCTAAGGCTTGGGCCGGGGCTAAGCTGGGGCTGGGGCTGGGCTGGGGGCAGAGCTGGGGCTGGGGGCAGAGCTGGGTCTGGGGCAGGGCTGAGGTCAGGCCTGGGGCTGTGGCTGGGGCAGGGCTGGGGCTAGGCTGGGGCAGGGCCTGGGGTGTTGTCGGACAAGAGGGGACATGGGTCCCAGGAACACCTGTGCAATTCAGGCCTTGAAGAATTCTCTGTTGATAATATACTGGCGGAGAGGAGATGTGAGAAAGTGCTGATTGCTTGGTATGCTGAAGTCCAGCTGCCCCTGAGATGGGAGGCAAGCAAGATAAGGAGGAGGCGAGATATGGGAAAGAGAGCAATTAGGCCGGATGGAAGAATTCCACAGAGTTGTGAAAACAATGATGTAACCTTTTAGAGAGCAACCAATAGTATGTTGCCAAGTGGGCATAATTATAGCAAACTGTATATAAGATGTGTCTGATGCTCAATAAAGTGGAATCCGCTGATCAAATTGGTCGTTAAAGCGGCCCCCTTCTTGCAGTAAGTGGCGCTCGAACACGGGACCCTAATGAAGACAAACGTTTGGGTTTAAGAAGTTCTTCGGGACGTTGGGAGATTCGCAGTAAGCCGGGAGGCAAGAAGACGGCCGGCCCGGGATAGCAGTACCGGAGGCTGCAAGAAAAGGGAAGACAGCCTTGAAGCCGAAGACGCTGTAGAGCCGGAAACTGCTTAAACGAGGTCTGTGCGCACAGGTATTAACGTTTAAATACGGTTATGGATAGGCAGGCAGCGTATGATTTATTTATATGCTTTTTAGAAAAGCGACAGTGTAAGTTAAATTTTACAAAGGAGTTGGTGCCGCTGTTAAGCTATGCAGAAGAGTTAGGATATTTTAAGGACCCAAATGAGGTGTTTGAAAGATTGCAGTGGAAAAAGTCTGGACAAGACTTGTGGCTGCATGGCTTAGATGATGAAAAACGAGCAAAGGAGTGTGGAAAATGGTGGAAGATGGTTATGACAGCATTGGATCAGCATCGTGCTGAGCAAGTGGCAGCTTATCAAGCCAGGGTACGATTAGATCATATGGACCCAAATGGAGCAAGTGTTACACATGCTGGGTTGCCTTTGTCAGAAGAGGTTCAGGATTATTTAAGAAAGGAGAAGGCTGCGTGTGTAAAAGGACTAGGTGGCAGAGTCAAATTACAATCTGTAACACAGGACTCTGCTGAGGAGCCTTCCCCGTCTCTTTTAGCTGAGCAAATTGTACAGGACAAGAAAGTAGGTGAGGGAGAGAAGACAAACAGGGCGATAGATCCTGGAGGTAGTGTTAAAGATCATGCAAGAAAGCATGCAGAGTATTGGCGAAAGGTTGCAGAACACTTAAATGCCGAAGGAGATCAGGAAGGGCTTAGCCGACTGGCTGCTTCACATCAAGCTTTTCCAGTAATGTATACACAGGTCCCTGGGGAGCAAAATGTTTTTCAGGCTGATGTAACCCAATTGCCATGGAAATTGTTATCTCAATTAAGACAGACTGCGAGTCAATTTGGGGTTCAATCTGAACCAGCTAGACAGATGATTGATTTTATTTATATGAACTATAATATGTTACCTAGAGATTCTTATAATGTTATGAAGCTGATCCTAACAGCATCTCAATTTATGACATTTTTGAATGAGTGGGAACACCTAGCTAGACAATCAGCTGGAGTACAAAGACAGCAAAACGACCCACTATTTGATGTAACAGTAGATCAGTTGTGTGGAACGGGACAGTATGAGAGACCAGAGTTACAGGCACTTTTACAGCCGCCTGTTTTGCAAGCATCAGCCCAGATAGTAAGGATGGCTTTTGACAAGCAGAAGGATGGAAATACAAATCCTCAATATATGGGAATTAAGCAAGGTAGACAGGAACCTCTTGGTGAATTTGTAGATAAGTTGCTTGCCGCACTTAGAGCAGCAAGCGTAGGAGAAGGTATCCGAGAGGCAATTTTAAGGCAGTGTTTAATGCAGAATGGGAACCAGCAGACGCAACAGCTTATTACATCAGCAGATCCTAGATGGATGGTAGCCGAATTGTTGCAGAGGGCTCAGGACTTGCCAAGCAATCCGATGGCCATGCTGACGGAGGTGATTGATAAGGGATTACAAAAACGGGCTGAGGTGTTGTCAATGACAATGACAAAACAGCTTGAGCATAGTCAGCAGGTTATGGCAGCCTTAGTACCTTTGCGCACAAACTCGAAAGGGCAAGGCCGACCCTATAAGCAGTCATCAGACGACATACAGTGTCATTGAAAAGCGTAAGGCGGAGATATCGTCTAAAGTAATGCCTGGACTTTTGGCCCATAGATCCGCTTTAGGGCATTTCCCTAGCGGAGATAGTTATTTTGATGAAGCTTGTTGGAGAGAATACAGGAACAAGTTGTGGGACTTGGTTATAGATGGTGATAAAACTGCTATAAAGCTGCAAAAGTCGTGGCGAGAATGCATGAACTGTGTTAAAACCTACGAACTGAAACAGCGAATGGCTGCTGCAGTTAGAGCAACTTTGTCAGGACGAGATGCAGCGCCAGGTGTATCTGAGTTGCAGCTGAAAGATGTGTCTGAGAACTGTCGACCGATCGACCGGGGCCGCCCCCGATACATCTTGCGGCGACCACACCGCGTTTACCAGCCGTCACCACTGCCGTTTGCACACAGCGGGGGAACCTTCCTCTGACATCGCCAGCGACGGCTCGGACTCGGAAGATAACACCGGCAGCGAGGAATTCAAACAGCGCCGACTTTGCTTTACGGCCCCTCTTAGAAAAAATGGAGCGCTTGGAGGCTCGCGGTTACAGCGTTCCTGCCACCGCTCTCCTCCCGCGAGCCCTGCCGGCCCCCGCGGATACCGACGGCTCTGACCAAGGCGGGGGTACCGGCTGACGCACCACCGACACTGACAGCACCGACAGTAGCAGCGGAGCAGCTGCCACGGCAGCAGCCCCCACCCCTTTCCCCCGCAGCGGCTTTAGCCGCACTACTCTGTTTTGATTTAAAGCAACAGTACTCATTTTGTCATTTCTGATTGTAACGTCTTTTAGAGATTTGTTATTTAGAGTTTTGTTAAGTTTTTCTAATAAGCATAATGAATAAGTAAGCATTTGGTATTTATAAGTACTTAGTACATAGTAATTGCAGTAAGGTGTATGCACTTAGTTAAGAGTTCAAATTGTAAGATTTTCTTTTGGTTCGAACCTTCTTAGTTGTCTGCCTAGGCATTTCAAAGGAGCTCCATGTAATATAGTTAAGGAATGTATAAACAGCTTTTAACTTTGGAAAGTGTTTTTTTAGTTAATGTAACAATTTTATTTCTTTTTAGACACTGATTTGATGGATTAATTTTAACATAGTCTTTTAAGGTTTTAAGGATTTTTTGGTATTAGCATAAGTTAAGGTTTGTAGTAAATAGGTATTAATTTTAACAACTATTCCTTCACTAATGTGCAGAAGAACCAAGACTAAGAGGAAACAGCATTTCCCATGAAGTCGAACATCGATCACAGTAACTGTTATGATAATCTGGAGTCAAAAGCATCAATCAAAAAAATATTTTGTCCTGAATGCTGAATTTGAAAATAGGCAGTTTGGACTGGTAAATACAGAAAACCTATTTTGTGGTGTGAAAAAGGATTTAAATCCCCATGGAAAATTATTGAAAGGGATTGGCATAAGTGGGAAATAAAGACTAGAGAAATTTTAGTTGGGAAATCTCAGGAATAATTAAAAGGATTAGTAAAAAGGAAAAGTAAGAGACATAAGATTTTGAAGGCAGAGGAATTGAAATAACAAAAGCACAATGGGAAATGGTAAACAAACTAACCAAGGAAATAGAGAAGAGACTCCAAATGGAATTTTGAAGTGGGTTAAGGAGTTAAAAAAATCTGTAGGGCTCCTGAAGAATGTAACTGCTGCCGAGAAGAAAATACACCCGGCTGCTGGTTGCACCCCAGCAGGCCGAGGAGGCAGAGTTCACATATACTTGGTGGAGCCTAATTTTGATCCTAACCCTATTTGTACATAAGTAGTCCAGTCGAAATCAAAAACCACGTTCCCATGTGTGGAATCTTGATCAGACCAGAGAGAAAAGACTTGAACTTGAAAAAGCAATAGTAAATTTTTCTGCTACAGTTGAAATCATAGTAAATGCAAGCACAGATGCAATAAAAGTGCAGCAAATTGAAATCAATAGTCTCTCGAAAATATCTACTCAGAATAGATTAGCTTTGGATTTTTTATATGTTAAGGAAGGGGGTGTATGTGTAGTCATAAATGTAAGTTGTTGTAGTTATGTTAATCTAGATAAATGAGTGGAAACAGATTTACAGGCGATTGTAAACCACAATCAGATATTACATCAGATTTCTTTAGATGATACTTCTTGTGGATTTAAAGAAATATGGGATAAATTAACTTTCTGGTTACCAGATCTAAATTGGCTTAAACATTTGTTTGTAATATTGTTGGAACAATTGTAATATTGCTATGCATAATACTCTGCAATTGTTGTTACAAAATACTAAGACCTTTAAGTAAGATTGCTCATGTCAATGAGTTACAAGTAGAGAATTATGATCAGAATGTGATCAGAACAGATGAACTTAATTATGATCCAATTAAGAAGGTTCTGAAATATCTGGAAATTTTAACACAAATCAATGGTGACAAAAAAAAAAAAAAAAGGGGGAATTGTGATGAATATACTGGTGATTTGTGTTAAAATTGTAAGACTTAGAGTGCACTGGGATTAAGGGTCAGGATCTTGTGAGGCCTGTTTAGAGGATAAAGAGAAAGAAACCTATCTTGCAGACTTGCAAGGACACTGTCTGGTTAATTGGAGACATCACGGCTGAGAAGGAGCTGTCTTAAAGATAAACATTCAGAACTGGGAATTTGTTTTCGTCAGATAAGAAGCCTGCACAATTGAGCATGTGTGAAAGTGGATGCTCTGACCCTTACCACACTGAATGTAGGGAGAAGGGATTTGACCACCTATTCTAAGACTATCATATGCCTCCCTTCTATTTAGCATAAGTTTGCTTATATAGATGATGAAACTATATAAGATGAAGAAAACTATTGTAAGGTTGCTTTTTGGGTGAAGTTGGTACCAATAAGAGATCAGTATTACTAGGATGAGCAAAAACACATTATTATGGGTAATTTTATATTGGGCAAA
Organism: Melanerpes formicivorus; assembly: GCF_026170545.1. Taxonomy (NCBI): domain Eukaryota; kingdom Metazoa; phylum Chordata; class Aves; order Piciformes; family Picidae; genus Melanerpes; species Melanerpes formicivorus. Next base: position 16,510 of record NW_027142673.1, on the reverse strand, counting down.
GCAATGAAGCTCTTTTGCTCTTGCTGATTGCCTGCAAGTTTTCTGTCTGTGAAGCTAGAGCCTGGCCAGATCTACCTTTACAGATTAAAGAAATCTTGCTACCATTAAACAAATTATGATTTTTGACCATCCTAGAGAAAATAGAGGTGCAACATAACAGGTAATAATGAATTGATTGAACTTTTTCAGACGTGTCTGATAGGGATACCCAGACTTAATGTAAATATGTTTGTTAATTATAGTAGTAAGTTTTAAGGTTCTTAGGTATCATTGTACTCATTTTGATTATTGTTAAAGTTGTTTATAATTGTATTATGCAAAGTGTTCAAAGAATAACTTCCAAGGCCTTACTTGCACAAAAGAAAAACGGGGGGAATTGTTGTCGGACAAGAGGGGACATGGGTCCCAGGAACACCTGTGCAATTCAGGCCTTGAAGAATTCTCTGTTGATAATATACTGGCGGAGAGGAGATGTGAGAAAGTGCTGATTGCTTGGTATGCTGAAGTCCAGCTGCCCCTGAGATGGGAGGCAAGCAAGATAAGGAGGAGGCGAGATCTGGGAAAGAGAGCAATTAGGCCGGATGGAAGAATTCCACAGAGTTGTGAAAACAATGATGTAACCTTTTAGAGAGCAACCAATAGTATGTTGCCAAGTGGGCATAATTATAGCAAACTGTATATAAGATGTGTCTGATGCTCAATAAAGTGGAATCCGCTGATCAAATTGGTCGTTAAAGCGGCCCCCTTCTTGCAGTACTGGGGCTGGGCTGTGGCTGGGGCTGGGGACAGGGCTGGGCCTTGGGCTGGGCTGGGGCTGAAGCAGGGCTGGGATAGGGCTTGGGCCGGGGCTGGGGCTGGATTGGGGCAGGGCTGGGAGCTGGGCTGGGGCTGGGACAGGGCTGGGACTGGGCTGGGGGCTGGGTCAGGGCTGGGGGCTGGGCTGGGGCTAGGGCAGGGCTGGGGCAGGGCTGGTCCTGGGCCGGGGGCTGGGGCCGGGGCTGGGGGCTGGGCTGGGGCTGGGGCAGAGCTGGGGCAGGGCTGGTCCTGGGCCGGGGGCTGGGGCCGGGGCTGGGGGCTGGGCTGGAGCTGGGTCAGGGCTGGGGCTGGGACTGGGGCTGGGCTGGGGGTAGGGCAGGGGCTGGGGCTGGGCTGGGGCCAGGTCTGGGGCTGGAGCCTGGGGCTGGGGCTGGGCTGTGGCTGGGCTGGGGAGTAGAGCTGGGGCTGGGCTGGGGCAGGGCTGGGGCTGAGCTGGGGGCTGTGGCCGGGGCTGTGGCCAGGGCTGGGGCTGGAACCAAGGCTTGGGCAGGGCTGGGGCTGGGCTGGGGCTTGGGCAGGGCTCGGGCTGGGCTGGGGGTGGGCTGGGGCAGAGCTGGGGCTGGGCTGGGGCCAGGGCTTGGGCAGCGTTGGGGCTGGGCTGGGGCCAGGTCTGGGGCTGGAGGCTGGGGCCAGGGCTGGGGCTGGGGCTGGGAGCAGGGCTGGAGGTGGGGCCTGGGTTGGGGCTGAGGAAGGGCTGGGGCACGGCTAAGGCATGGGCCGGGGCTAGGCTGGGGCTGGGGCTGGGCTGGGGACAGAGCTGGGTCTGGGGGCAGAGCTGGGTCTGGGGCAGGGCTGAGGGCAGGCCTGGGGCTGCAGCTGGGGCAGGGCTGGGGCTAGGCTGGGGCAGGGTTAGGGAATGGTTGGGGGTGGGGGATGGGGCAGGGATGGGGCTGTTCTGGGGCTGCGGCTAGGCTGGGGCTGGGCTGGGGGCTGGTGCCACGGCTGGGGCAGGATTGGGCGGGGGACTGGGCTGGGGCTGGGGCAGGGCTGGGGCAGGGGCTGGGTCCCGGGCTGGGTCTGGGTCTGGGGTCTGGTCCAGGACTGGGGTAGGACTGTAGCAGCGCCAGGTACGGGGTTGGGGCTAGGCTGGGCTTAGGGCTGGGTCTGGACTGCGGCTGAGCTGGGGCTGGGTTGGGGCTGGGCTGGGGGCAGGGCTGGGCCTTGGGCTGGGCTGGGGCCGAAGCAGGGCTGGGGTAGGGCTTGGGCCGGGGCTGGGGCTGGATTGGGGCAGGGCCGGGAGCTGGGCTGGGGCTGGGGCAGGGCTGGGACTGGGCTGGGGGCTGGGGCTGGGGCTGGGGCTGGGGCAGGGGCTGGGGCTGGGGCAGGGCTGGGGCAAGGCTGGTCCTGGGCCGGGGGCTGGGGCCGGGGCTGGGGGCTGGGCTGGAGCTGGGTCAGGGCTGGGGCTGGGCTGGGGGTAGGGCAGGGGCTGGGGCTGGGCTGGGGCCAGGTCTGGGGCTGGAGCCTGGGGCTGGGGCTGGGCTGGGGCTGGGCTGGGGAGTAGAGCTGGTGCTGGGCTGGGGCAGGGCTGGGGCTGAGCTGGGGGCTGTGGCCGGGGCTGTGGCCGGGGCTGGGGCTGGGGCTGGAACCAAGGCTTGGGCAGGGCTGGGGCTGGGCTGGGGCTTGGGCAGGGCTGGGGCTGGGCTGGGGGCAGAGCTGGGGCTGGGGGCAGAGCTGAGTCTGGGGCAGGTCTGAGGGCAGGCCTGGGGCTGCGGCTGGGGCAGGGCTGGGGCTAGGCTGGGGCAGGGTTAGGGCATGGTTGGGGGTGGGGGATGGGGCAGGGATGGGGCTGTTCTGGGGCTGCGGCTAGGCTGGGGCTGGGCTGGGGGCTGGTGCCACGGCTGGGGCAGGATTGGGCGGGGGACTGGGCTGGGGCTGGGTCCCGGGCTGGGTCTGGGTCTGGGGTCTGGTCCAGGACTGGGGTAGGACTGTAGCAGCGCCAGGGATGGGGTTGGGGCTAGGCTGGGCTTAGGGCTGGGTCTGGACTGTGGCTGAGCTGGGGCTGGGTTGGGGCTGGGCTGGGGGCAGGGCTGGTCCTTGGGCTGGGCTGGGGCCGAAGCAGGGCTGGGGTAGGGCTTGGGCCGGGGCTGGGGCTGGATTGGGGCAGGGCTGGGAGCTGGGCTGGGGCTGGGGTAGGGCTGGGACTGGGCTGGGGACTGGGGCCGGGGCTGGGTTCTGGGCTGGGGCTGGGGCAGGGCTGGGGCAGGGCTGGTCCTGGGCCGGGGGCTGGGGCCGGGGCTGGGGGCTGGGCTGGAGCTGGGTCAGGGCTGGGGCTGGGACTGGGGCTGGGCTGGGGGTAGGGCAGGGGCTGGGGCTGGGCTGGGGCCAGGTCTGGGGCTGGAGCCTGGGGCTGGGGCTGGGCTGTGGCTGGGCTGGGGAGTAGAGCTGGGGCTGGGCTGGGGCAGGGCTGGGGCTGAGCTGGGGGCTGTGGCCGGGGCTGTGGCTGGGGCTGGGGCTGGGGCTGGAACCAAGGCTTGGGCAGGGCTGGGGCTGGGCTGGGGCAGGGCTGGGGCTGGGCTGGGGCTTGGGCAGGGCTCGGGCTGGGCTGGGGCAGGGCTGGGGCTGAGCTGGGGGCTGTGGCCGGGGCTGTGGCTGGGGCTGGGGCTGGGGCTGGAACCAAGGCTTGGGCAGGGCTGGGGCTGGGCTGGGGCAGGGCTGGGGCTGGGCTGGGGCAGAGCTGGGGCTGGGCTGGGGCCAGGGCTTGGGCAGCGTTGGGGTTGGGCTGGGGCCAGGTCTGGGGCTGGAGGCTGGAGCCAGGGCTGGGCTGGGGCTGGGCTGGTGGTGAGGGTGGGGCTGGGGCTGGGGCTGCGGACAGGGCTGGGGCTAGGGCTGAGGTAGGGGTAGGGCTGGGGCTGGATTGGGGCCAGGGCTGGGGCAGGACTAGGCTTGAGGCTGGGCCTTGGGCTGGGGCTGGGTTGGTGCAGGGCTGGGGCAGGAGCCAGGGCTGGGGCAGGGCTGAGGTCAGGCCTGGTGCTGCGGCTGGGGCAGGGCTGGGGCTAGGCTGGGGCTGGGCTGGGGCTGGAGGCTGGTGCCAGGGCTGGGGCTGAGGCTGGGAGCAGGGCTGGAGGTTGGGCCTGGGTTGGGGCTGAGGAAGGGCTGGGCCATGGCTAAGGCATGGGCCGGGGCTAGGCTGGGGCTGGGGCTGGGCTGGGGGCAGAGCTGGGTCTGGGGGCAGAGCTGGGTCTGGGGCAGGGCTGAGGGCAGGCCTGGGGCTGTGGCTGGGGCAGGGCTGGGGCTAGGTTGGGGCTGGGCCTGGGGCTGGGCTGTGGCTGGGGCTGGGGCCAGGGCTGGGGCCAGGCTGGGTCTGGTGCTGGGCTGAGGGCAGGGCTGGGGCTGGGGCCTGGGGCAGGGCTGGGGCCAGGCTGGGGCTGGGCCTGGGGCTGGGCTGTGGCTGGGGCTGGGGACAGGGCTGGGGCTGGGGGCTGGGATGGGGCAGGACTGGGACTGGGGCAGGGGCACGGGCCGAGGCTGGTTACTGGGCTTGGGCTGGAGCTAGGGCAGGGCTGGGGCCAGGCTGGGGCTGGGTTTGGCTCAGGGCTGGGGCTTGGTCCAGGGCAGGGCTGGGGCTGGGGCTGGGGCTGGGGCTGGGCTGGGGCTGGGCTGGGGCAGGACTGGGGCTGGGGTGGGGCTGGAACTGTGCTGGGGCTGTGGCTGAGGCTGGGGGCTTGTCTGGGGCTGGGGCAGGGCTGTGGCAGGGCTGGGGCAGGGGCTGGAGCCGGGGCTTGGGCCAGGGCTGGGGCAGGGCTGGGGGCTGGGGCCGGGGCTGGGCAGGGCTGGGGCTGGGGCCGGGGTTGTGTTGAGGCCGAGCTGGGGCTGGGGCTGGGCTAGGGCTGGAGCGGGGGCTGGGGCAGGGCTGGAGCTGTGCTGGGGCTGGGGCTAGGCTGGGTCTGTGCTGGGGGCTGGGTCCGGGATTGGGGCAGGGCTGGGGCCGGGGCTTGGTCTGAGGCAGGGCTGGAGGCTGGGCTGTGACTGGGGCACGGCTGTGCTGGAGGCTGGACTGGGGCTGGGGCAGGACTGGGGCAGGTCTGGGGCTGGGCTGGGGGCTGGAGCCGGGGCTGGGGCTGAGCTGGGGCTGGGCTGCGGCCGGGGCTGAGGCAGGGCTGGGGCTGGGCTGGGGGCTGGAGCCGGGGCTGGGGCTGGGGCTGGGTGGGGCTGAGCTGGGGCTGGGCTGGGGCCAGGAGGCTGGGCTGGAGCACGGATTGGGCAGGGATGGGGCAGGACCGGGGCTGGGGCTGGAGCTGGGGTTGGGGCTGGAGCTGGGGTTGGGGCAGGGCTGGTGCTGGCCTAAGGGCAGGGCTGGTCTGGGTCTGGGGCTGGGGCAGGGCTGGGGGCAGGGCTGGAGCTGGGGCTCGGGCCCAGAGTAGGACTGGGCACGGTCTGAGCTGGGGCTGGGGATTGGCTGGGGCTGGGCTGGGTACTGGGCTGGGGGCTGTGGCTGGGGCCGGGATTGGGCTGGGGATGAGCTGGGGCTGGGCTGGGGCCGGGGCTGGGGCAGAGCTGGGCTTGGGCTGGTGGCAGGGCTGGGGTGTGGGCTGGGGCTGGGGTGTGGGCTGGGGCTGGGCTAGGGCTGGGGTGGGGGATGGGCTGGGGCCGGGTCTGGCGGCAGGGATGGGGCTGGGCTGGGGACAGGGCTGGGGCCAGGGCTGGGCTGGGGGCTGGGCTGGGGCTGGGGCTAGGCAGGGGCTGGGGCTGGGGCTGGGGCCAGGGCAGGGCTGGGGCCAGGCTGGGGTTGGGATCGGCTCAGGCCTGGGGCTTGGTCCAGGGCTGGGCTAGGGCTGGATTGGCCTGGGGCAGGGCTGGGGGCTGGGGCCGGGGCTGGGCAGGGCTGGGGCTGGGGCCGGGGTTGTGTTGAGGCCGAGCTGGGGCTGGGGCTGGGCTAGGGCTGGAGCGGGGCCTGGGGCAGGGCTGGAGCTGTGCTGGGGCTGGGGCTAGGCTGGGGCTGTGCTGGGGGCTGGGTCCGGTATTGGGGCAGGGCTGGGGCCGGGGCTTGGTCTGAGGCAGGGCTGGAGGCTGGGCTGTGACTGGGGCACGGCTGTGCTGGAGGCTGGACTGGGGGCTGGAGCCGGGGCTGGGGCTGAGCTGGGGCTGGGCTGCGGCCGGGGCTGAGGCAGGGCTGGGGCTGGGCTGGGGCCAGGAGGCTGGGCTGGAGCACGGATTGGGCAGGGATGGGGCAGGGCAGGGATGGGGCAGGACCGGGGCTGGGGCTGCAGCCGGGGCTGGGGCAGGGCTGGGGACTGCGCTGGAACTGGGGCTGGGGCCAGGGCTGGGGCAGGGCTGGAGCTGGGCTCTGGGCTGGGGCTGGAGCTGGGGTTGGGGCAGGGCTGGTGCTGGCCTAGGGGCAGGGCTGGTCTGGGTCCGTGGCTGGGGCAGGGCTGGGGGCAGGGCTGGGTCTGGGGCTGGGGCAGGGCTGGGGCAGGGCTGGGACAGAGCTGGGGCAGTTCCGGGGCTGGGGCTAGGCTGGGGCTGTGCTGGGGCCTGGGGCCGGGGCTGGGGGCTGGGCTGGGGCTCGGGGCAGGGCTGGAGCTGGGGCTGGGGCCCAGAGTGGGACTGGGCAGGGTCTGAGCTGGGGCTGGGGATTGGCTGGGGCTGGGCTGGGGGCTGGGGTGGGGGCTGTGGCCGGGGCCGGGACTGGGCTGGGGATGAGCTGGGGCTGGGCTGGGGCCGGGGCTGGGGCAGGGCTGGGGTTGGGCTGGTGGCAGGGCTGGGGTGTGGGCTGGGGCTGGGGTGTGGCTGGGGTCGAGGCTGGAACCAAGGCTCAGGAGGATTTGGGGCTGTGCTAGGGGCAGGGCTGGGCTGGGGCTCATTTGGGCTGGGGCTGGGGACAAGGCTGAGGCAGGGCGGGGCAGGGCTGGCGCAGGACTGGGTTTGGGGCTGGGGCTGGGGTCTGGGGCTGAGGGCTGGGGCTGTGGGCTGGGTCTTGGCTGGGGCTGATGGATGGGGCTGGGGCAGGGCTGGGGTAGGGCTTGGGCCGGGGCAGGGGCTGGGGTAGGGGCAGGTCTGGGGCATGGCTGGGGCTGGGGCTGTGGCTGGGGCTGTGGCTGGGGCTGGGGCCGGGGCTGGGGGCAGGGATGGGGCAGGGCTGGGGCTGGGGCTGGAACCAAGGCTTGGGCAGGGCTGGGGCTGGGCTCGGGCTGGGGCTGGGGCTGGGATAGGGCTGGGGCAGGGCTGGGGTTGGGCTGGGGCTGGGGCTGGGGCTTGTGCAGGGTTGGGGCTGGGGCTGGAACCAAGGCTTGGGCAGGGCTGTGGCTGGAGGCTGGGGCTGAGGCAGGGCTGGGGCTGGGCTGGGGCTAGGGCTGGGCTGGGGCTGGGGCAAGGGTGGGCTGGTGGCTGGGCAGGGCTGGGGCAGGGATGGGGCTGGGCTGGGGCTGAGCTGGGGGCAGGGTTGGGCTGGGGCTTGGGCAGGGGATGGGCTGGGTCTAGGGCTGGGGCTGTGCTGGTGCTGTGCTGGGAGTGGGCTGGGGACTAGGGCAGGGGCAGGGCTGGGGCAGGGCTGGGGCTGGGCTGGGGCCAGGGCTGGGGCTGGAGGCTGGGGCCGGGGCTGGGCTGGGGCTGGGCTGGAGCTAGGGCCGGGGCTGGAACTGGGGCTGGGGCAGGGGTTGTGGCCGGGGCTGGGCTGGGGATGAGCTGGGGGTGGGGTGGGGGCTGGAGCAGGGCTAGGACTGGGCTGGGGGCTGGGCTGGTGCTGGAGCTGGGCTGAGGCCTCGTACTGGGCTGGGGCTGGGATGGGGCCGGGTTTGGGGCAGGGGCTGGGGCAGGGCTGGGCTGGGCTTGAGCCGGAGCTCGGGTCAGTGCTGGGGCAGGGCTAGGGCAGGGGCTGGAGCAGGTCTGGGGCGGGGCTGGGCTGGGGATGGGGTCTGGGGCCGGGGCAGGGGGCACAGCTGGGGCTGGGGTTGTGGCCAGGGCTGGATAGGGCTGGGGCTGGGGCTGAGGGCAGGGATGGGGCAGGGCTGGGGCCGGGGCCGGGGCTGGGGCTGGGCTGGGGCTGGGGCAGGGCTGGGGCTGGGCTGGGGCTAGGGCCGGGGCTGGAACCAAGGCTTGGGCAGGGCTGGGGCTGGGCTCGGGCCGGGGCTGGGGCTGGGGCTGGGCTTGGGGCAGAGATGGGGATGGGGTTGGGCTGGGCTGGGGGAACGGATGGGGCTGGGGCTGGGGCTGGGGCTAGGGCTTGTGCTGGGGCAGGGCTGGGGCTGGGGCTGGGTCCAGGGTGGGGCTGGGGCCGGGGCTGGGGCAGGACTGGGGCCGGACTGGGGATGGGGCTGGGCTGGGGCTGGGTCCAGGGCTGTGGCTGGGCTGTGGCTGGAGCTGGGCTGGGGCTGAAGGTGGGGCTGGGGTTGGCTAGGGCTGGGCTGGGACTGGGGATGGGTCCAGGGCACGGGCTGGACTGGGGCTGGGGCTGGGCTGGGGCTGGGACTGGGGCAGGGCTAGAGCTGGGCTGGGTCAAGGATGGGGTTTGGGCTGGGGCTGGGCCAGGGCTTGTGCTGGGCTGGGACCGGGGCTGGGCTGGGGTAGGGCTGGCACAGGGCTGGGTCCGGGGCTGGGCTGTGGCAGGGGCTGGGGAGAGGGCTGGGGCTAGACTGGGGCTGGGCCTGGGGCTGGGCGGTGGCTGGGGCCGGGCCCAGGGTGGGGCTGGGGCTGGGCTGGGGACAGGGCTGGGGCTGGGACTGGGTCCAGGGCAGGGGCTGGACTGGGGCTGGGGCTGGGCTAGGGCTGGGCTGGGGCTGGGCCTGGGATGGGGCTGAGGCTGAGGTGGGGCTGTGGCTGGGTCCAGGGCTGGGGCAGGACTGGGGCCGGGCTGGGGCTGGGGCTGGGCCTGGGGCTGGGGCTGGGGACAGGGCTGGGGCGAGGCTGGGTCGGGGGCTGGGCTGAGGGCAGGGCTGGGGCTGGGACTGGGTCCAGGGCAGGGGCTGGACTGGGGCTGGGGCTGGGCTGGGGCTGGGCTGGGGCTGGGCCTGGGCTGGGGCTGAGGCTGGGGTGGGGCTGTGGCTGGGTCCAGGGCAGGGCTGGGGCTGGGGCTGGGGCTAGGCTGGGGCAGGGCTGGGGCAGGGCTGGGGCTGGGTCCAGGGTGTGGGTGGGGCTGGGCTGGGGCAGGGCTGGGGCTGGGAGGTGGCTGGGGCTGGGGCTGGGTCCAAGGTGGAGCTGGGGCCGGGGCTGGGGCAGGACTGGGGCCGGGCTGGGGCTGGGCCTGGGGCTGGGGCTGGGGACAGGGCTGGGGCGAGGCTGGGTCTGGGGCTGGGCTGAGGGCAGGGCTGGGGCTGGGGGCTGGGATGGGGCAGGACTGGGACTGGGGCAGGGGCACGGGCCGAGGCTGTGGACAGGGCTTAAGGCTGTAGCTAGGGCAGGGCTGGGGCCAGGCTGGGGCTGGGTTCGGTTCAGGGGTGGGGCTTGGTCCAGGGCTGGGGCTGCGCTAGGGCCAGGCTGGGGCTGGGGCTGGGCAGGGCTGGGTCCAGGGCAGGGGCTGGACTGGGGCTGGGGGCTAGGCTGGTGCAGGGCTGGGGCTGGGCTGGGGCTGGGGCTGGGTCCAGGGTGGGGCTGTGTCCAGGGCTGGGGCAGGACTGGGTCCGGGCTGGGGGTGGGGCTGGGCTGAGGGCTGTGGCTGGAGCTGGGCTGGGGGCTGAGGGTGGGGCTGGGACTGGGCTAGGGCTGGGCTGGGTCTGGGCTGGGGGCAGGGATGGGGATGGGTCTGGGCTGGGCTGGGGCAGGGCTGGGCCTGGGCTGGGGATGAGGCTGGGGTGGTGCTGAGGCTGGGCTGGGGGCAGGGCTGGGGCTGGGCGGTGGCTGGGGCTGGGCTGGGGCTGGGCTGGGGCTGGGACTGGGTCCAGGGCAGGGGCTGGACGGGGGCTGGGCCTAGGCTGGGGCAGGGCTGGGGCTGGGCTGGGGCTGGGTCCAGGGTGGGGCTGTGTCCAGGGCTGGGGCTGGGCTGGGGCTGCGTCCAGGGTGGGGCTGTGTCCAGGGCTGGGGCAGGGACTGGGGCCGGGCTGGGGCTGGGGCTGGAGCTGGGGATGAGGCTGGGGTGGGGCTGTGGCTGGGTCCAGGGGCAGGGCTGGGGCTGGGTCTAGGGCTAGTCTGGGGCAGGGCTGGGGCAGGGCTGGGGCTGGGGCTGAGTCCAGGGTGTGGGTGGGGCTGGGCTGGGGCAGGGCTGGGGCTGGGCGGTGGCTGGGGGCTGGGGCTGGGTCCAAAGTGGGGCTGGGGCTGGGGCTGGGCCTGGGGCTGGGGCTGGGCACAGGGCTGGGGCGAGGCTGTGTCGGGGGCTGGGCTGAGGGCAGGGCTGGGGCTGGGGGCTGGGATGGGGCAGGACTGGGGCAAGGCTGGGGCTGGGTTCGGCTCAGGGGTGGGGCTTGGTCCAGGGCTGAGACTGGGCTAGGGCTGGGCTGGGGCTTGAGCTGCGACTGGGGCTGGATCCAGGTCTGGGGCTGGCAGGTGGCTGGGGCTGGGCTTGGGCTGGCCTGGGGCTGGGACTGGGTCCAGGGCAGGGGCTGGACTGGGGCTGGGGCTAGGCTGGGGCAGGGCTGGGGCTGGGCTGGGGCTGGGGCTGGGTCCAGGGTGGGGCTGTGTCCAGGGCTGGGGCAGGACTGGGTCCGGGCTGGGGCTGGGGCTGGGCTGAGGGCTGTGGCTGGGCTGTGACTGGAGCTGGGCTGGGGCTGAGGGTGGGGCTGGGACTGGGCTAGGGCTGGGCTGGGTCTGGGCTGGGGGCAGGGATGGGGATGGGTCTGGGCTGTGGCTGGGGCTGGGCTGGGCCTGGGCTGGGGATGAGGCTGGGGTGGTGCTGAGGGCTGGGCTGGGGGCAGGGTAGGGGCTGCGTGGTGGCTGGGGCTGGGCTGGGGCTGGGCTGGGGCTGGGACTGGGTCCAGGGTGTGGGTGGGGCTGGGCTGGGGCAGGGCTGGGGCTGGGCGGTGGCTGGGGCTGGGGCTGGGTCCAAGGTGGGGCTGGGGCCGGGGCTGGGGCAGGACTGGGGCAGGGCTGGGGCTGGGCCTGGGGCTGGGGCTGGGGACAGGGCTGGGGCGAGGCTGGGTTTGGGGCTGGGCTGAGGGCAGGGCTGGGGCTGGGGGCTGGGATGGGGCAGGACTGGTACTGGGGCAGGGGCATGGGCCGAGGCTGGGGACAGGGCTAAGGCTGGAGCTAGGGCAGGGCTGGGGCCAGGCTGGGGCTGGGTTCGGCTCAGGGGTGGGGCTTGGTCCAGGGCTGGGGCTGGGCTAGGGCCAGGCTGGGGCTGGGGCTGGGCAGGGCTGGGTCCAGGGCAGGGGCTGGACTGGGGCTGGGGCTGGGCTGGGGCAGGGCTGGGGCTGGGCTGGGGCTGGGGCTGGGTCCAGGGTGGGGCTGTGTCCAGGGCTGGGGCAGGACTGGGTCCGGGCTGGGGCTGGGGCTGGGCTGAGGGCTGTGGCTGGGTTGTGGCTGGAGCTGGGCTGGGGCTGAGGGTGGGGCTGGGGCTGGGCTAGGGCTGGGCTGGGTCTGGGCTGGGGGCAGGGATGGGGATGGGGTCGGGTCTGGGCTGGGCTGGGGCAGGGCTGGGCCTGGGCTGGGGATGAGGCTGGGGTGGTGCTGAGGCTGGGCTGGGGGCAGGGCTGGGGCTGCGTGGTGGCTGGGGCTGGGCTGGGGCTGGGCTGTGGCTGGGACTGGGTCCAGGGCAGGGGCTGGACTGGGGCTGGGGCTAGGCTGGGGCAGGGCTGGGGCTGGGCGGTGGCTGGGGCTGGGCTGGGGCTGGGCAGGGCTGGGTCCAGGGCAGGGGCTGGACGGGGGCTGGGCCTAGGCTGGGGCAGGGCTGGGGCTGGGCTGGGGCTGTGTCCAGGGTGGGTCTGTGTCCAGGGCTGGGGCAGGACTGGGTCCGGGCTGTGGCTGGAGCTGGGCTGGGGCTGAGGGTGGGGCTGGGGCTGGGCTAGGGCTGGGCTGGGTCTGGGCTGGGGGGCAGGGATGGGGATGGGTCTGGGCTGGGCTGTGTCCAGGGCTGGGGCTGGGCTGGGTTTGAGGCTGGGGTGGTGCTGAGGCTGGGCTGGGGGCAGGGCTGGGGCTGCGTGGTGGCTGGGGCTGGGCTGGGGCTGGGCTGGGGCTGGGACTGGGTCCAGGGCAGGGGCTGGACTGGGGCTGGGGCTAGGCTGGGGCAGGGCTGGGGCTGGGCTGGGGCTGGGTCCAGGGTGGGGCTCTGTCCAGGGCTGGGGCAGGGCTGGGGCTGCGTCCAGGGTGGGGCTGTGTCCAGGGCTGGGGCAGGGCTGGGGCTGGGTCCAGGGTGGGGCTGTGTCCAGGGCTGGGGCAGGGCTGGGGCTGGGCTGGGGCTGGGTCCAGGGCTGTGGCTGGGCTGGGCTAGAGCTGGGCTGGGGCCGGGGCTGCGACTGGGTCTTGGTCTAGGGCTGGGGCTGGCCTGGGGCTGGGGCTGGGCTGGGCCAGGGCTGGGCTACGGCTGGGCTGGGACTGGGCATGGGTCCGGGGGTGGGGCTGGGGCTGGGCTAGGGGCAGGGCTGGGGCTGAGACTGGGTCCAGGGCAGGGGCTGGACTGGGGCCTTGGGCTGGGCTGGGGCTGGGCCTGGGCTGGGGTTGAGGCTGGGGTGGGGCTGTGGCTGGGTCTAGGGCAGGGCTGTGGCTGGGCCTGTTGCTAGGCTGGGGCAGGACTGGGGCCGGGCTGGGGCTGGGCCTGGGGCTGGGGCTGGGGACAGGGCTGGGGCCAGGCTGGGTCTGGGGCTGGGCTGAGGGCAGGACTGGGACTGGGGCAGGGGCACGGGCTGAGGCTGTGGACAGGGCTAAGGCTGTAGCTAGGGCAGGGCTGGGGCCAGGGCTGGGGCTGGGTTCGGCTCAGGGGTGGGGCTTGGTCCAGGGCTGGGGCTGGGCTAGGGCCAGGCTGGGGCTGGGGCTGGGCAGGGCTGGGTCCAGGGCAGGGGCTGGACTGGGGCTGGGGCTAGGCTGGGGCAGGGCTGGGGCTGGGCTGGGGCTGGGGCTGGGTCCAGGGTGGGGCTGTGTCCAGGGCTGGGGCAGGACTGGGTCCGGGCTGGGGCTGGGGCTGGGCTGAGGGCTGTGGCTGGGCTGTGGCTGGAGCTGGGCTGGGGGCTGAGGGTGGGGCTGGGACTGGGCTAGGGCTGGGCTGGGTCTGGGCTGGGGGCAGGGATGGGGATGGGTCTGGGCTGGGCTGGGGCTGGGCTGGGCCTGGGCTGGGGATGAGGCTGGGGTGCTGCTGAGGCTGGGCTGGGGGGCAGGGCTGGGGCTGCGTGGTGGCTGGGGCTGGGCTGGGGCTGGGCTGGGGCTGGGACTGGGTCCAGGGTGTGGGTGGGGCTGGGCTGGGGCAGGGCTGGGGCTGGGCGGTGGCTGGGGCTGGGGCTGGGGTCCAAGGTGGGGCTGGGGCCAGGGCTGGGGCAGGACTGGGGCAGGGCTGGGTCTGGGCCTGGGGCTGGGGCTGGGGACGGGGCTGGGGACAGTGCTGGGGGCGAGGCTGGGTTTTGGGGCTGGGCTGAGGGCAGGGCTGGGGCTGGGGGCAGGGATGGGGCAGGACTGGTACTGGGGCAGGGGCATGGGCCGAGGCTGGGGACAGGGCTAAGGCTGGAGCTAGGGCAGGGCTGGGCCTGGGGCTGGGGCTGGGTTCAGCTCAGGGGTGGGGCTTGGTCCAGGGCTGGGGTTGGGCTAGGGCCAGGCTGGGGCTGGGGCTGGGCAGGGCTGGGTCCAGGGCAGGGGCTGGACTGGGGCTGGGGCTGGGCTGGGGCAGGGCTGGGGCTGGGCTGGGGCTGGGGCTGGGTCCAGGGTGGGGCTGTGTCCAGGGCTGGGGCAGGGCTGGGTCCGGGCTGGGGCTGGGGCTGGGCTGAGGGCTGTGGCTGGGCTGTGGCTGGAGCTGGGCTGGGGCTGCGGGTGGGGCTGGGACTGGGCTAGGGGCTGGGCTGGGTCTGGGCTGGGGGCAGGGATGGGGATGGGTCTGGGCTGGGCTGGGGCAGGGCTGGGCCTGGGCTGGGGATGAGGCTGGGGTGGTGCTGAGGCTGGGCTGGGGGCAGGGCTGGGGCTGGGCGTTGGCTGGGGCTGGGCTGGGGCTGGGCTGGGGCTGGGACTGGGTCCCAGGGCAGGGGCTGGACTGGGGCTGGGGCTAGGCTGGGGCAGGGCTGGGGCTGGGCTGGGGCTGGGTCCAGGGTGGGGCTGTGTCCAGCTGTGTCCAGGGCTGGGGCAGGACTGGGGCCAGGCTGGTTCTGGGGCTGGGCTGAGGGTAGGGCTGGGGCAGGGCTGGGGCTGGGGCTGGGCTGGGGCTGGGTCCAGGGCTGTGGCTGGGCTGGGCTAGAGCTGGGCTGGGGCCGGGGCTGCGACTGGGTCTGGGTCTAGGGCTGGGGCTGGGCTGGGGCTGTGGCTGGGCTGGGCCAGGGCTGGGCTACGGCTGGGCTGGGACTGGGGATGGGTCCGGGGGGTGGGGCTGGGCTGGGGATGAGGCTGGGGTGGGGCTGGGGCTGGGTCCAGGGCTGGGGCTGGGCTGGGGCTGGGACTGGGGCAGGGCTAGGGCTGGGCTGGGGGGCAAGGATGGGGTTTGGGCTGGGGCTGGGCCAGGGCTTGGGCTGGGCTGGGACCGGGGCTGGGCTGGGGTAGGGCTGGCACAGGGCTGGGTCCGGGGCTGGGCTGTGGCAGGGGCTGGGGAGAGGGCTGGGGCTAGACTGGGGCTGGGCCTGGGGCTGGGCGGTGGCTGGGGCCGGGCCCAGGGTGGGGCTGGGGCTGGGCTGGGGGCAGGGCTGGGGCTGGGACTGGGTCCAGGGCAGGGGCTGGACTGGGGCTGGGGCTGGGCTGGGGCTGGGCTGGGGCTGGGCCTGGGCTGGGGCTGAGGCTGGGGTGGGGCTGTGGCTGGGTCCACGGCAGGGCTGGGGCTGGGGCTGGGGCTGGGGCTAGGCTGGGGCAGGGCTGGGGCAGGGCTGGGGCTGGGGCTGGGGTCCAGGGTGTGGGTGGGGCTGGGCTGGGGCAGGTCTGGGGCTGGGCGGTGGCTGGGTGTAATGGGTTGGGGCAGGCCCCCTCCCCACCACGCGCAGAAATAACGACTCAGACAAACGGATTGCAAAGGTGATGGAAAGTTTAAATAGAACAGTGAGTGCGTGCAGAAAAAAAAAAAAACCTAAAAATACAGTGACAAGAGAGAGAAACCCAAAAACAGACCCAGAGAAGCCCATCCCTACCTGAGGGTACACCCAAGACCCTCAGGGCTCCTTCTTCCCCCTCCCATTGCTAGGCTAGTCTCAGCTGGCCAGATCTGAGACTGCCCATCCCCCCGTGCCTTGGGCTAGCCAGGCCCAAAGCCAGGAGATCTCTCCCCCATGTTACCGACTGATGGAGGAGGAAGAAAAGAGGAAGTGCCAGACCCCGCCACAAAACTTATAGTGGTGCAAGGGATCATGGTAGGAAATAACCTAATTTCCTGTGTCCACCCACTGGGCTGGACTTCTGGACACAGGAAGCACCCCGTAGCAGAGGGCACCCAGCCCAAACTACGACAGGAGCCACCCCTTTATTTCAAACCATGATGCCTGCACCCAAACACATCATCAAATCAGAAAACTGATGACATGTCCGGCGAAGTCCGTGTCTTCATCTGGGCGTCCACTCAAACAGTCTCTCAGTCAGGCTCTAGTGTCTATCCATTCCAGTTCTTCTTCCTTCATCCAGTGGAACCTCCCGGCGACGCAGAACTCATTCTCCTGTGGTGCAAGTTCTCCATGGATCCGTTGGGCATCCTGGTCACCTGGAACAGCCTCACGACTTCTCAGCCAAGCCTCTACTTTTCACAGATCATCACTCGGCGGCATATTCTCCACCCCTGGGGCAGGCCAGTCGAAATCATCCAACCCACGACTGCCTTTTTCAATCCATCCAGGGTGCCGCAATCAACCGCTTCCAACTGCGGTCCCACTACACGGATGCTTGTCCGAGGTACTCTGCCCCCCAACTAGGCGTACCCGTACCAAGGCAAGACAGCATCCGGCTGCACACCCCGCCCCCGGAGAGGGAGGGGCTGCACCACAGCTCACTGAGAAGAAGGGAGGTGGAGCCAGGTGCTCGGCGCCAGTTTCGGAACTCGTCCGAAAAAGTCGGGGAAGAGACTAGGGCCGGGCCCGCCGCAGCCCGAGCGTACGGCCGGGTCCGCCGGCGCCGCTCCGCCCGCAGCAGGGCTCCGCCCACCTCTGCCGCCGCGGCGCAGAATCAAAATCACCTCCACCCCTCGGACACTCAAACGGCTTCTCCAGCGAAAGCCATACGCGCGTTCTCAGAGCCCTTGAAAACGGCTTTCCAGCTGGAGTCCCCGTCGGCCCCCCGGGGCTTCGGGAGCTGGCTCGCCCGCTCGCAGCGGCTGGCTCTATCCCCGCAGCGAGAACGGACCTGACTCTGATCTGCACGCCGCTGCCCCCTCCCCCACTTCGCTTCCCCGCCGCGGAGGAGTGGCAGGTTCCGTGTTCTCAAGTGGTACCCCCCGATGCTGATGGTCGAGAACCACCCCTGCCTGAAATAGCAGCGCACCAGTCATCCCCCCACAATCCACACGAACTTACACGGTCGCCCCGGCAACATCACTTGAGCCCCCAACTGCCAAACCCAAACCGACACCCAGAACTGAATTTAAACTCTCCATCCTTTGCAATCGATCTGCAGAGTGGGCACAACAGACAGCCCCACGTTGGTGCGCCAAAAATGTAATGGGTTGGGGCAGGCCCCCTCCCCACCACGCGCAGAAATAACGACTCAGACAAACGGATTGCAAAGGTGATGGAAA